>NC_041228.1:70127379-70150525 GCF_002837175.3 Physeter macrocephalus
GCTTTCCTCTGTTGTGGCCTCTCCCGTTGTGGAGCACAGGCTCCGGACGCGCAGGCCCAGCGGCCATGGCTCACGGGCCCAGCCGCTCCGCGGGATGTGGGATCCTCCCAGACCGGGGCGCGAACCCGGTTCCCCTGCATCGGCAGGCGGACGCGCAACCACTGCGCCACCAGGGAAGCCCCTCACAGTGCAATTTAAAATAGTATTAGATGGTACTGGCAGCTGATGATCACTCAGAAATAACCCATTATTTTCTGAGCTGGAATAGAGCAAGGGCGTGGTAAGCCTCAATAATAGTCAAGATCACTGGCTTAGAAGCCAGGCGGGCATCGGTTTCAATCCTGGTTCTGCCAATTCAGAGCTGGGTGACCTTGAACAATACACCTAACATCTCCAAACCTCATCTTAAAAATGGGATAATAATAATACTTATTTCATAGGGTTATTTATTTATTTTTTTTGTAGACGTAAAATAAGATAAAGCATATAAAAACCTTAACATGTATCCACCCTTAGTCTGCGCTCACTAACTTGTTACCCCCATTACTGTTTTTATCACTGTTATTCAATTTCCCTGGCACCACACAACTGGTGCTTGATAGATCAGGACAAGAGTCCGACTTAATGATTTTCAAACCATTTTTCTTTTCACTGTAAACACTGGGTCAAAACAAACATCTCTGAAAATACAGTCTTAGGTCTTAGTTGATGAGAACAGAGGATTTGATACATTGGTATTTTTCTGAGATGTAACTATGATCTAATGTGTCCTCTGATTGATCCAATCCATTAAGAGATCCACAGACTACTAGGTGAGGCAGACGACAACCTTCAGGATTCTACTCGGGGGTTCAAGAAACTAACTTATACCCCTTACCTCATGATAATAGGTCTCTAGGTGTCTCTTCCCTTACAAAAGCACTAGCTTAACCCATGTCCTTGGGAAGACAAAAGAGATACACTTGGCCACAGGTGTTTGTTGTAGTCCAAGGTGACGAGCTGATCTAGCAACTGTTCTACAGAGGCCCTTGTACCACTGCCTCACGATGGATTGTACAAGGCCCAGGACCTGCTAACATCAGAGCTAAGCTTCACATTGCTATTTTCCCCAGTTAAGGAGAGGATGACCACTCTTCACTAGGAGCTAGACTTCAGTCTTTTCAGTCTCTTTGAATTCAGGTTTACTGCTGGCATAAAATCTGTAGCTGGAGCAGATTTTGCACTGTCTGCTCTGACAATGAAATTACTCTAGAAATCCGGAATCAAATATTTAAAAAGTCTCTCTATGACTGTGGGTCTGGTTGCACATTAGATTCAGATGGAGACCTATTAAAACTCCCGATGCCCAGGCCCTACTCAGATCCATTAAAGAATCTCTGGGCAGGGGCCCAGGCACTTGTCTTGTTAACTCTCCCCCATGTGTGCACTCAGGCCCCAGAAGAAGGACTTTACCCCACCCTTCCTCTTACTGCCACACCAAAGGACAGGAAGCCATAGGAATGTGGCCAGGGGAGTTCCACCTCAAAGCTAACTCTGTGTTACTCAAAGGGCTGGGCTTTGAGATTCCAATTTGCTTTGGCAGGTGAGTTTCAGGAATCCAGGCCAAGTGGACTTTTAATTAATTAATTTATTTATTTATTTTTAGAAAAGCAAACCTATTTGTCCTTGCTTAGACCTACAAACCACTTAGAATCATGAAACCTTCCATGTGTAATGGGAATTTTGACTTGGCTTGCAGAGTTATATATACCAGAAACACACTGGAGAAAGCCTGATACTTTAGCTAATTTTTAAAAAAGATGCCATAAAGAATAAGCATATACATCCAAGATATCTTTGGAGCATTTTCTGGCCTCCCATGTGCTCCTCTCTGGCAAGAAGATGCCCTCTCACTCAGCCACAGGAGACTCTGCAAGAACAGCTGTGGGTTCATCTCATCCTCTTCTAAGCTATGCATAATAATTAATTAATTTTTTTTTTTTTGGCCTCACCACACGACTTGTGGGATTTTAGTTCCCTGACCAGGAATCGAACCCGTGCCCCCCTAAGCTATGCATAATAATTGAGCTGCCCCCTTTGTGCCTATTTACCCACTCCTTTCTCTGAATAGCTTCAAGGCATTTCTTTATGCCTCCTTGTGGGCAAACCACCCCAGATTGATGAGTCTCTGCCACTGTCATGAAGCCCAGCAAAACAGATATGCCCCTACTCTCTCCATTGACAATGGTTGGTCTACCTCTGTAAGAGACAGGCTCTTGCAGCCTTCTGTATGAAAGAATGGGTTTTGTGAGTACATCCAATTAGAAAGATCAAGATACCTCCTTTTGGAAGAAAGATGAAGTCATATTGCAACAAAAATCTGCCTCTAAAAAAGCTATTTCTAAAAAATCTGTTCAATATGTATCAAAGAATCAAATTACACCCATCTGGAGAGATGCATGTGAAAGAAAAAAACTGCATTAAACAGCAAACCACATCTATAGTGCTTCTTGCAGCAAACAAAGAAATGCTGGGTGTATCAACAGGCCGAGCCTCTTTGGATTAAAAAGTACTTCCAAGAAGAGGACAAATCAAGCTCTTAGCCTTTCTGGGTCTTTTCATAAGGTGAGGACGGTGGGGATGGGGGACAGCTGCACGTTGTAAGTAATTCATGCAGCAGAAAAGTCATTTTCAGCGGCCTGTGGATGGCTTTGAGTGAGAGCAGATTTCCATGCAGAAATGATCTGTGGGCCAGGGATTACACCCCTTTTTGCTCTCACAAGGACTGATTGCATGGCCCACAGCTGGAGCTAATCCACATATCTGTTTAATTAAATAGGAGCTGTCATTCTGTTGCATTACATCAAAGCCCAGGAAGGTGACATGGAGGTGAGATGGCAAATGTAAATTTTTAGCCCTTCGTTTCTTATATAGTGAAGGGATTAAAAATCCTGGTTTTCAGCAGGGTTTTCTTTATGTGTGTGTGTGTGTGTGTGTGTGTGTGTGTGTGTGTGAAAGAGAGACAGAGAGAGAGACAGAGAGAGAGACAGAGAAAGAATAGAAATATAATTGAGACATCTGTGACTATTTCAATTTCCCATCAGGATCATCCTTCTTCAAATCATATATTTTTCTAGGGCATGACGTTTGGGAGGATAACTCTAAAAAGAATTCACTGAGTCAATACTTTCCTTCGAGAAAAATCCACTGAGTGCCTTCTATAGAAATGGCGTTACAGGGAATATAACGGACCCAGCCAAGAATGAGATTTGCTAAATAGAATACCGTAAGGGCACTGTTTACATTTTTGAGCAATTTTGGGTAACAGAATGTTTATTATACTTGCTATTTGTAGTTCAGATGTTTATCAAAACCATACCTGAATCAATGTATTTACATTTACATTCAAACAGAAGATAATCTCATTAAGAGAGCAATCTATATTTTAAAATAAGGACTACACATAATTTACTAAATTAGCGTTAACATGACATATACACATTAAATATATCAAACAGAAAATTTTACAAATATGATTCTGATATTAACTATCTTCCCACTAAGTGATTATGAAAACCCTTCCCCAGGTGTGGCTAAGAGAAATCTTTCTGTTAGAGATATTTTTCTAAGAGACTCTCCTTTTGCTGTCCATGTTCACCGAACTCCATGCCATATGTGTTCTGTACCATTTGTGATGGAATAATCACTTCCATATGACAAGGTCTTTATTATTAGCTTGAGAAAATGCAGATTCTGTCTGCATTTGCTCAAATTTCTGACTTTAAGTTCAAAGTCTTCATGAAATGTAGTAACAGCAGATTTGTGCAACCATTGCAATTTAGAAGGTTTCCTTTCCTTTCATGCACTCTGCAAAATGGCCTCTCTATTGGATTGACCCATCTAAGGGTCTCTTTGTTTGCACAACACTGTCGCTGTTTGCTTTTTTCTCTAATCTGAAAGCTGTAATCACCACTACACTTTAACAATGAGTAGAAATTTTTCTTCTTCCTGGTTTGATTGGGGAAGGGAAAACACAAAAACTGGGTTAAATTCAGAACAAAACCACAGGTAGCAGACAGTTATCTGCTACCTACCTATCTCCCAGAATAGTTGAGAGTGTGCATTCTAAATCCCTTAAGCCTGGGTTCATTTCCAGGCCATTTACTAGCTGTGTGACCTTGGGCAAGTCACTGAACCCTTTTGATATAATAGGTGATAACAGCTGCTATCATGTGGTAGGAAAGAGCAAAGCAGCAGGTCTGTAACTCAGTTCCTCTCTCCTTCAGAGATGCCTCAGGCAACCTGTACTTGACCACATAAAGCATACAATTTTTTTTTAATAGTTGAAAGACACAGGAGGGGCAGTTAGCATTTATTCTCTTCCAAGTTCTTATCTAAGAAGGATTTTAGGACAATATACTGGGTCTGTGTAGATTTCTTATGATAAATTGAACTGTAAATTGTAGGTTTATGAGTCACAGCTCCCCTGGGGAATAGAAATTGACACAAACATGGACTATGTGATTAACATGGAGCTATGTGATTAAGGAGATATAAAAACGGGGACACCTTGAAAATATGCAGCTTCCGTGGGCTCACGTGTACTTCACACATATTGATTACCTGTTAATTCAAAAACTAAAGTGTATCTCAGTCCAGGGAAAGGAAGTTCCATTTCAGAATTCAGGGTCTCCAAGATACTGGTTCTGTGTCAATGATGGTTGCTTCTTTCTTGTTTCTTTCACTGGTCATTTGTAAAGCTCTGTGTTGGGTAAGACTTGTACTTAATGTGATTCTGTTTGGGTCAGTGCATTTCCCCATAGAGCTGTTGCAAGGAGTAAATGACTTGATTTATGTAAAGCTCTTGGAGTGGTGTCTAGTAAAAACGTGTCATGCAAGTGTCATCTATGAACAGTATTATAGTTTAACAATTTCATAAAACAGTATTGTATAGGTTACTCTAGATGCTGGGTATGAGGGTTAGAGATGGTCTCTAATGGTCCATCTTTAGAGACCATTAAATGGTCTCTTTCCACAAGTAATTTAAATGAAGGAGAAAGACATTTAGAACAACAATCACATGAATAGGTGTTTTGTAGGATTTCTCACGTTATTTCTTCATTGTCTTAGTTTGGATTCTCCCAGGAGCAGACCCTGAGACCAAGAAGGGAATGTAAGGAGTTTATTTTGGAGGCAGTACTAGGAAACAGCGGTAGGTGAGTGGGGGACATGAGACAGGGAAAGCAAAAGCAGCCGATAATGGGTGAGTTCTCAAGCAAATTTCCATTGTGAATAATTGGGACTTATTCCCACTGGGCAATTCTTGGAGCCAGTGTAGAACATGCAACTCAGAGTTACCCAGCCACAGAAGGAGGAAACTGGTATGTTTATATACCTCTAATCAGTCATTGGTTGAAGGAGGAGTTAACTGTCTAGCCCTTCAGCCTCCCCAGGTAGGGCAGTGAGAGCTCAGAGAAAGCCCTCAGGCAAAGGGGCACAGAAGCTAACAGCTGGCAGTTGGCCAGTATATAACCACAGTGGTAAGGCTGGAGTGGGTACCCTCAGGCCAAGGACTGAGGCTGCTCTACTCCACAAATACTGGCATTTTATTCCTGAAAACAGGAGGAGAATCCCCAGTTCAAAAGCTTAAGACCTGATTAAAACAAAAATAAGGTTGATGGCACTTAAGTCCGGAGAGTATATATGAAAGTTCTTGTAATACTTGTCTCTGGAAACAATACAATAAAAATGTTACAGTAAATAAAGAGTATAAATATGTTATATATTTTATATCAGCATAAATAGTAATTCTGTGCTCAGTAATATTAATATCTACCTATAGGCACTATTGAATGGGAACTATTTGGAGCTTACCTGTGGTCTCAATGAACTGTTCATGTTAGTTTATTTTTACTTTATTATCAATTATGTGCAGTTATTTTACCCTTGCATCTGGCCTCCCATGCAAATATTGAAGGAATTTCGATTTTATGACCTAGGGGGTGTTGTCTCCTGCTTCAGGAAAAGATCCACTTCATGCCTTCTGAGCCTCACTTCTTAAAACCACAGGTCATTCCCCTCACCTTCTGCCTCCGTGATCCCATTTCAGTAAATACTGGTACCCATGTCAGAGCTTCATACATTCCAGACCCACTAAAGAACTATTCTATCATGAGCTTCTTTTTCTCTCATTTGGTTGTATCTTTTCCAATATATCACCACAAAAATATCTACTTCCTTACTCCCATTTTACATCCCTTTCCTATCCCCAATACTGGTTTTAAGTCTTTATGCAAAATGGAGCATGATTTTACAAATGTCTTCTATTAAGCACTAAGTGTTATGGAGGACAAATTGCTGATTAAAATATACAAGACAGGGACTTCTCTGGCAGTCCAGTGATTAAGACTCTGTGCTTCCATTGCAGGGGCACGATCCCTGGTTGGGGAACTAAGATCCTGCATGCTGCATGGCGTGGCCAAAAAAATTTAAAAAAAATAAAAATAAAAAAATTTTAAAAAATAAAGGAAGAGGCTTTTCCCTCAAAAAAAAAACAAAAAAAAAAAAAAGAAAAGAAAAAGAAACCACTTTCTTTGCTAAACCATAAGAAGCAACCCCTTGTCCATTACAGTTTTAATAATGAAAACTTTTGAAATACTGTGAGAATTACCAAAATGCGACACAGAGACATGAACTGGGGAAATATTGTTGGAAAAATGGCGCTGGTAGACGTGGCTTGATGCAGGGTTGCCACAAACCATCAATTTGTAAAAAATAAATAAAATAAAATAAAATAGACAAGCCCTGCTCTCATAAGGCTTAACATGTATTGGAGAGATAGCCATTGAACAAACCATCGCAAAAATTAATCTATATTTGAAAACTATAGTAAGTAGTATGAGGAAAAAGGCTATGAGAACAATAATGGGGCAATCTAACAGTGTGAGTATGTGCGTGTATAATTACGTATGTGGAGGTGTCAGGGAGGACTCTTGGAAAACATTCCTGAGTTTTGAGCTGTGATCTGAAGGATAAATAGGATTTAATGCCTTCCCTGGCAGGAATGCTCTATACAGAGAGAACAGGTGTGTGTACTGTTCTGGTTCCTCAGGTGGGAAAGAGCCTGGGCCAGGGAGGAGCCCAGGAGGCAAGTGCAGTGTGGTGAGAGGTGCAGCTCTAGGGGCAGGTGGGGCGATCAGGCTGAGACCTGTGGGCGGCTGTCTTTATCGAAAGACCAATGAGAAGCCACTAAAGAGTTTTAAATAAAGGGATGTCTGATTGGAAAGTTGTTTTAAAATGAGTGCTCCTGTATTGAGAATGAATTGGAGGAGTGGGAGAGTGAAAACAGGTAGGCTCATTGACAAAATTTGGTGCAAAAATCCATGTGAGAGATGACGGTAACTGAGATTAGCTTGGTGGGTGAAAATGGAGTGACAGGGGCGTGTTCAGGAGATATTTAGGAGATTAAGCCCACAGAAATGAAGACATTCTAAATACCAAAATGTATACAGGCGTACTTTGTTTTATTGCACTTTGCTTTATTGTGTTTTGCCGATGTTGCGTTTTTTTTTACGAATTGAAGGTTTGTGGAAACTCTGTGTTGTCAGATGATGGTTAGCATTTTTAAGCAAGAGAGTATTTTTTAATTAAGGTATATATATTGTCTTTTTTCAGACTACAGTATAGTGAAAATCATAACTTTTATATGCACTGGGAAACCCAAAAATTCGTGTGACTTACTTTATTGCCGTTATGCGATCTGGAAATAAACCAGCAATATCTCCGAGGTGAGCCTGTACAGAATGAGTCTGAACTGTTTCATTCTTTATGATATAAACTGAGTCACATTTTTAAATTTTTCAAATTAAATAAAAACTGAGTGAAAACCCCAGATGCCTTGCTGGCAAGAAGTTTATTATCACACTCTCGGGTTTACCTGTATCATTGAAAGACCCCAGGCCTTACATGGGCCATAAATGAGGTGCACTGGTCAGCCACATTCAGGTGGGGAATAGGACGTTGTCATGGCTACCTAAGCTCCGTACTGCTCCACAAGCTGTTGCCCGATGAGTCTGGTGCTGCTAGCTCTCGCTCTAGGGAATCCTGAGGAAGCATCCTCCCTTCTCTGCTTGGCACTTAGCCTCCAGCACTCTTAGGGCCTGGAACTTGTGGGTATATGCACTCCTTTTCTAAAGTTCTGCCAATTAAAACACCCGTGGCCTGAGTGAATTGAGGCTTCTGTCCTTTGAGGAGCGTGCACTCTTCCTTTTGCTAATCCCAGGAAGTCCCCCCGGGGAGCTGGCTGCTTTCCTTTTTGAATCCACAAAACACACAGGGCTTATTCAGTGACTTCCTTCTACAGGAAGGAGCGTGATTTCCTTTCAGGAAGCCTCCAGTCATTAAAAATATATGAAAACATAAAAAGGCTGTTTACTCTCCTTGAGGTGGGAAAGATGGAGGAACACTCCTCTTTCTTCCTGAACCTCCACATTTCTACTGCTGCTTCTCCCAAAGACAAAAATTGGATTCCCTTGTACTCTCCTGCAGAAGTAACGCAAAACAAATCATAATTTAATTTTCAGGCCACTGAGAATACAGTGGATCATGCATGTGTTCAGATGTCATGTGCTTGTGGTTGAGGAATTAATATGTGCAAATAAATTGCTATGGGGTTCCACAGGAAGGAGCAATGGCTTGCTCTTGAGGGGGGTGGGAGGTCAAGGGGCTAAGGGTACCTTGCAGAGGAAAAGAATTTGAGTTTTACCTTGCAGGATGAATAGAAAACGGCCATACACAGAAGGAGAAGCAAGCCAGGCCAGCAGAGGTAAGTAGTTCTCAATTCCCTTGTAGAAGGGAATTGAGAACCAGTGTGTCATCTGCTGTGACAAGAACGTAAGAGGATGGGTGACTGGCATGCAGAGTGTCAGAAGATGATTCTAGAAAAGTAAGTAGCAACCATATTGTGGAGGGCTTCATAATGGCATATTTAAGAGTTCAGACTTTTCCTTCTCCTTAGGCAATGGGAAAATATGGTAAATATTTTTTCTGTATTTAGTTTTTAATTGGAGACAAAATCAGATTTGCATTTCAGAGACTTGGCTCTAAGAAGAACTTGCAGGATATATTAGAGAGCGTAGCATCTGAGTCAAAGAAATGCATTAGAGGCTATTGCAGTTGTCCAAATGAGACATTTATTTAGCACCTTCTGTGTACCAGAAACTCCATAGGTGCTTAGCCTATGCAGCATAGCATGGTGGTTGAGAGTGTGGTTGCTGAATGACGCCACCCTTACTAGCTTGGGGACTTTATGTAAGTGACTTAACTTACTTGTGCCACCACTGCTTCATCTCTAAAATGATGGTAATAAAATACATACATTGGGATTGTTGTAAAGACTAAATGTGAGAGTACATCGAAAACACTAGATACATGGTACTTATTTTTATCTATTTTATCCAAGAATACAAATAATTATTCTCACTTTGCAAATGAGGAAACTGAGTCTCATAAAGGTTATATGCTTCACTCAAGTCACAGAGGGGTTAAGGAAGAGATGGAGCTGTACCTGAGCCCAGTTCTCTGATCCCAAAGTTCATGATGTTCTCCTGTCACTTTCTCTCTTTGAGGGATCCGTGTGAGGCACTAGTCTGGGACTGGGAGAAGCTAGTGCATTTAAGAGTCATGAGGATAGAGTCTATAGGAAGAGAGATGGCTTCTGCAGTCACTCAAGTAATGAAAGGGAGACTCCAATTTCAAGAGATCTTTCTCAGCAGTATAACATGTTCTTTCTAAATCAAGGCTGAAGTAGTTCTGCACATAGACTAGCCTGGATCTAGGCCAGGGACCACGTTATCTGACTCTGATGCATTTTGTTGATCTTGGATTTACAGAGTTATCAGAGATCACATGATTACAGGATACAGCACGTACTCTTAGGAAGGGGCACAGTGTCATCCATCATGCTCAGGCTTTGATCTAATAGAAATTGTGCCAAATGCATTCCTGAACTTAGAGCTACAGGACCAGAACAGGGTCAGTTCACAGATTATTCCAAGAATTGTGCTAGCACACTCACCTACAAAGTTTATCTACCTTGACTTCAACAAATGAAATATTCGTGAGTTTCAGATCTGGGAAAATAATGGAGTAAATATTTTTGGAAAGGGTGGTCTGTCATTGTCCCTTAAAAATGAGATAATGTAATTAATGCCACAGTCATCATGTTCCCAGAACCAGCAGACAAGATATTCAGAGAGGTAGTTTTGAGATATTAACACCCTGGGAGTTGGCAGTAGAAGTTGCCATAGCTAGTATAAGTCACCACCCACCAAGATCTGATTCTAAGCTCTGCACATTCAAAAGCTTAATGTTATCAATTTGTCAGGTTATAGGAAATAAATTCTTGCTGACCAAATTCAAAGAAAACATGACATAAATAATACTATCTTTGAAAATCATTTTGTGCCCTCCTATTTTTTTACTCTGCTATATTTTCATATTGATTTTTCTCCATTTTAATTTTCCCTTGAGAGTTTTTCTTCCTCCTTCCCTTTTTTCTTTCTTTCCTTCCCCCCCTTTATTCTTTTTTTTTGTTTTTTTATACACAATTAGAAAGAATTATTTCTTTAGAAAGGCAAAAATGTCGTGATCTGAATTTCAATATATTTCTTCCAATATATTTAAATTTCTAATTTCACAATGTGTACAATGAGGGCAAAGTAACAAAGTGGATTCAGACAGAGGAATAATGGGAGGTTAAAATATATCTTTCCAATAAATGAAGTTTCAGTGTTAGAGAGTCATGGGTTGCTGTGTAATCTCTTTAGCAACAAAATGTGAAGCTCTAAAAGCTAGTGCTGAAGGTTATTTAAGGTGGTCGTGAACTTGAATTTAAAATTTTAGAGGTGGGACAGAAGGAAGTAAACTATATGAGGAAATGAGATTTATGTAATTAAATGTGATTAGGTTGGCCAGTTTCCGTATTTAATTTGCATATATAAATCTGAAATCTAAAATATAAATCTAATATACACCTAAAATATGAATTAAAAAGAATATTACAACTTTGTCTGAATTCTTTCATTCATACAAAAACGTTTATTGAACATCTACTTGCTGTCTATCTTGGGTCTGGGATTTACAGCAGGTAACAGACAAAACTTCCTGCCCTTATGAAATCTTCATTCTAGTCTGAATGCTATTTTTGTGAAAACATACAAACAAACAAACAAACAAAAAACTTTGTTTTGCTATGTCCAATGATACAATATGCTGGTTTTCTGAAATAACTTCTTTTTCAATACTTAAAAAAAAATGCTTAAATGTTAAATATTTTAAATAATGCAAAATATGCATTTCCTTTCTTAAATATATGGTCAATCAGATGGGAAGATTTTTAAAACACATGCTTGTGTGTGCCTATGGATAGAAGAGAATTGACAAGGAAATAACTTGAAAAGGTAATGAAGAGTTAGAAAGAGAAAGCAGACCATGACTTTGAGAGAGAGAAAAATCACTAGCATGAAAATGGTTTACTAGAATTCTGTTCTTAGTATTTTTTCAAGTTCATCAATTCAACATTTTCTTTATGATTTAAGTTCTTAAATTTTGTGCTGGATCTTTGTTTAAATCAAAGAAGTGTTAAATTCTAAGAGAGTATTTCTGACCACAGGTGATATTAAAATTACCTTTTCATAAAATAATAAAATCATCAAGGTTATAATTAGAATGTCCTGTTTAAGCAATAATGATGCTTCTTTAGTGTGGTCTTCTGCTTTGCTGAAGTTCTACATCTTTTAAACCCACAATGAAAAGATGTTATAATGTCTCACTTGACTTTTTCTTCATATTTTCAAACCAGGAAAGTTTTGAGAAAAAAGTAGCATTATGAAATTGTTACTTCATTGGAAGGAAAGTGTTTTGTGCATACCAAAATAAAAGTTTCATAATGAAAAAGATCATAAATGTGAAATAATGCCTGTGCAGTTTAGAATGTGAGAGCACTGGCCAGGGAAATCATGCAAAACACTGTGCTTTGCAAGGTCCCCTGATGCATTGTGGGAGCTCAGATAATGAAAAATAGCAAATGAGGATAATTCACAAATTCACAGTAACTCTATGGTATTTTTCACACCCAGAATCTGCTAAATTACCCAGGAATTTAGGAGTATATTTAGAAAGGAAAATACAAGTCAAGTGTATTCCCCTCATGTCTATTTATACTTACTGATTCCGGTCAAAATCTTTTCTCTCTTAAGAAAGTTAAGAGGCCTGATTATTTGGTTCACATCACTTATAAAAAATTAAACCAACATGATCTTATTACTTACCTTTTAGCTGTTTAAATGATTAAATCCTAAACTTGGTTTATTTTCAAGAAAAAGACAAAAAGACACAAACCTGGGTCTACTTTGTATAAAGAAGTAACTGCTATTCTTCTAGAAGAGACGGTTGATCAGCAGCTATTCAGTTTAATAGGTTAACAAACATTAACTGAAAGATAATGCTTATCATCTGCCTAGTTTAGTATTAAATAATTTAGCCAAAATGGTCTTTAAAAACAGACTGGCCATCCATCCATTCCATTGCCTGAGGGGTTACATTAGGCTGCACAGAAACCACATGCACTATTAGGAGAGCCAGCAGAGGTCACTCCAAGAGGTAGAGCTGGAGGTGAAAGACCATGACTTACCTAGGCAGAGCCCGGCACTCCATCATTTTAATAGCTCACTGATTCCGAAAAGTTTCAACACTTTCGGCCTTGAAGCTTAATTACTCTCATTTATCTTCCTAATAAATGATGCCAGAGCTTAGACATGCAAGAAATTTACCCATGGTAAGTCCATAAATGAATTTGGGGGCATGACTATATTGGAACACCAGACCTGCACATGACTTAGATCACCCTGATGCCAAAATAGTCAGGGAGTGAAACACGCAACCCGAAATCACCTGCCGTATGATTGCCACCCTTTCAACTGATGTCTCAATAGCATTGGCTGAGACTACACCCTTTGGCACAACGTAATTTCAGTCCTTAAATAAACATCTACAGAGATGATTAAAATGAATCAATCAATGAAATAATTCCATTTATGTCTCCAAGAGGTGGAGACAGATTTGATTTTAGCTGTTTCTACTGAAATTTAATGGAAACGGATACAAAAATGGAAAAGAACTAGCAGTTAGTAGAGATCCTATTTTCAAAAATGGATTAAGTAGAAAGAACTTTAGAGATTATGTAGATCAATGACCAGCTCAAGTCAAGGGGAAAAAGGTCCAAGGAACAAGAAAGATTTATTCTGCTTGGAAATGCAACTGGGCACTACAGAATATGGAAATATTCACTTTATAAATGTGAGGCTCTATTCTTTCTTAAAAACTATTAGTTCATTAAAATGGTAGTGAAATGTCAAAATGCTTATTAAAATTAAGCCCACAGTACAGACATCTTCTTACTGGATACTCAAGTTTTTCTCTTCATCATGTTTCTGTTTTCAGTCACTAGAGGAAAGACACACAGTTACATATGGTGAGCATTAGTCTGAAGTGGTCTGTTAGCTTTTGTTAAGTCCTCTCATTAAATTCCTTGGATGGATTCCTATCCAGCTTATCCTACCAAATCTAAAGTTTGCTCAGGTGTTGAGACTGAAGAATTTCAAAAGCAAGTAAATAGCCTCATGAGCTGTCACTGAAACACAAGAACCAGCCACAAGCCTCATGTGTTCTGCGTGGAGGCTGGAGGAGAAAAACAGCAAACAGAGGCTGAACACTGAGAAATAAGAAAAGAATGAGAAGGACTATTGCAAAAAGGCCCACCATAGAAGGGTGCTTGGTAGCATTTTACTGAGCTCTGAAAACCCAAATTCTAGCACAGAGCCCGGAATATTTTGGTGATGACTAATACTAGTTACATTTATTAAACATTTTCTCAGTTGTGCCCTTTCCTAAGAGCGTTGTGTGTATTGACTTATTTATTTATTTATTTTTAAATCCACTTTTCTTTTGGGTTTTCTAAATATGCAGCTAAACATAATTCTAACTCATACGCAATCTTTTAACTTTTTATTTTAAATTATGAAACATTTTTATGTTTCATAAATAATAATGATACAAACAATAATTATGATACACGTTATATTCTCACTACCTAAGTTACAGAGATATTGACACTTTGCTTCTGCTCTTTTTAAATAACAATTTTTCCTTTTAATAATTTCTTTGACTATTCTTGCACATTTATTCTTCCATATGAACATTTATCTAATTACAATTTTAAAAAAAACCCTGTTGAGATCCTAATTGGAATTGCATTACATCTATATATCTCAATTTGAGGAAATTAACTTTTTTTTTAACATCTTTATTGAGTATAATTGCTTTACAATGGTGTGTTAGTTTCTGCTCTATAACAACGTGAATCAGTTATACATATACATATGTTCCCATATCTCTTCTCTCTTGCGTCTCCCTCCCTCCCAACCTCCCTATCCCACCCCTCTAGGTGGTCACAAAGCACCGAGCTGATCTCCCTGTGCTGTATGGCTACTTCCCACCAGCTATCTATTTAACATTTGGTAGTGTATATATGTCCATGCCACGCTCTCACTTTGTCCCAGCTTACCCTTCCCCCTCCCCGTGTCCTCAAGTCCATTCTCTACGTGTATTGACTTATTTTATCTTTACTACAAACTCATTAGGTAGAAACTGTTATTATCCCCACTTTACAGATAAATAGATTGAGGCAAAGGGATGCAAAGTCATTTGTCCAAGGCAATACAACTGGTAAAAAGGAGAGCTGGGACTAGTAACCTGTAATACGTGATACCAATTGCATAGTAATTCTCTCCAGGGAGTAACCCATTGAGAGGGAAGGTTTTATATACAGTAATTTGTGTTAGAAAAGCAAGACAGCACTCTTTTCTGAAGTCTGTAGCTGGGCATATGAGAATTTTGTCCAAATTCTGCCAATTCAACTCCATAATATTTACTATGCACCTACTGCCCTTAAGGGATACTGTGCTAAGTATAGAGGGCACAAAGATGAATCATTTGATAGATTCCACTTTTAGGGCTCACAATCTAAGTTTTTGAGTAAATCAACTGGGAGGCTAGGGCAAATAAAAAAACAATAACTGCCACTTACTGAGCACCCACTCTGAAAAAGGCATTCGGCTTGGAACTTAACATAGTTTATTTCGCGTACTCT
This sequence comes from Physeter macrocephalus, assembly GCF_002837175.3. Lineage (NCBI taxonomy): Eukaryota > Metazoa > Chordata > Mammalia > Artiodactyla > Physeteridae > Physeter > Physeter macrocephalus. The sequence continues at coordinate 70,142,567 of NC_041228.1, forward strand.
TTACAGCAATGCTACGGCATAGATATAACAGCGCTTACTTTGCAGATGAGGAGATAAGCTCAGGTAGGTTAAAGTAACGTGACCAACCTCACACAGGTAGTAAATGATGGAGCCAGGATTTGAACACCACACGGACTATAAATGAATCTTGAGAGCTTGTGTGGCGGTTCTAGTAGGCGAGTGAAGTGACCCTTTTATCCACGACCAAATGGTCCTTCTTTGTCTGGGAATTCTATACTCTTAAGGGAGTGGGTAACTCTCAGAAGAAAGCATATAACGCTGTTGGAAGGAAGGGGGCATCCACCTAGATAATGTATCAGCCAAGTAACAGGCATAGCGGACTTGTTACTTGTATACCCTGGCAGTCTACCATCGAGAATGCAGATTTAGCTATAACCTAGGATGGCATAAAAGTCAGTGCTTCTCTTTTCCACACACCCCTTTCTCAGATCTGAGGGGTCCCCCATCAATTTGTTCCTAAGGTCATGCAATATGTTTTTGTAAGCTTTGCCAAAGCAAGCCATGCTAATCACAACCTCTTAAGACCACTGTCTCTGTCACTGCAAATTCCCTTCCAGGACTTCCCCTTCTACTTTGTGACCTGGAGGGCCATAGAAATTTTAAGGATAGAGCTACGAAGAGGTTGAATTAGGAATACATTTAAGTTGGGTTTACTGGGATATATTTTTGTTTTATTTATTTATTTTTTGGTCACATCTGTTTGTAATTAAGTTTAAATTATTCCTACCTGTCCCATTATAGGAAGGATGTCCCAGGACATTCCTACAGCCCACTGTGCCAAATCCTGTGGTGTGTGATGTGAATGTGTTGACCCATCAAGATACAAATTTGTCCTGGACAGGACAAAGGTGGGTCATGGCAGATGAGTAAGACTTGAAATACAGGGAGCCAGAAGCCAGTCTGTGAGAAACACTTCCAAATACTAGACATGTAAAGTTGTAAGCGGAGAATTTGGTTCTCACTGTTCCCTAGTTGAGACAGAATTGTCTTCTCCTCACAGCAGTATGTTCAGAATTCAATGAAGACAATTATAACATGCCATACATTCTTTTCCTTTGTGATGGGGAATCATGTGAAGTAGAAGTTAACAGAAGTTCTGTGTTTGCAGGGCAGAAACCTGAACCAGTACTCCAAACAGTATGTTGTGTATGAAGCTGCATGTTTGATTCACCCCAAATATCAATAATAAAACACATTTTGATCAGTTATACTAGAAAGACTGACTTATTTCTGTTCTCTCTGTAGAAAATGATATAAAATTACTATTATATAAAGATGTCATCAAAGAGTATGCATCTAAAAATGAAGGGAGGACTTCCCTGGTGGTGCGGTGGTTAAGAATCTGCCTGCCAATGCAGGGGACACAGGTTCGAGTCCTGGTGCGGGAAGATCCCACATGCCGCGGAGCAACTAAGCCCGCACGCCGCAATGACTGAGCCTACGCACGGCAATTACTGAAGCCCGCTCGCCTAGAGCCCGTGCTCCGCAACAAGAGGAGCCACCGCAGTGAGAAACCCGTGCACCGCAACGAAGAGTAGCCCCTGCTTGCTGCAGCTAGAGAAAGCCCGCGTGCAGCAACGAAGACCCAACGCAGCCAAAAGTAAAATATAAATAAATAAATTTATTTTAAAAATAAAAATAAAAAATAAATTTAAATGAAGGGAAAATGAAGTTTTAGAGGTATGCTATGCAGTTAATATATATCAGTAGAAATATTATATAGTTTTATGTAGAAATGATACAAATAATTATAATATGACAAAATATAGCATATTACATTAATAAAATAAACATTTAATTATCTTTCTGTATGTTGTGAAGTTTACAGATCTAGCAGTTTTTAAATATATTATTATACATTATTTAAATTGTATTATTTTTATTAATATTCTAATTCTAAAATACTCAGCTAATAATTAATTATTCATTTATTATTTAATTTTTAGATAAAATTCATATAACATAAAATTGGTCACATTAGCCATTTTAAAGTGTACAATTCAGTGGTGTTTAGAATATTTACAATGCTGTGGAAACATCGCCACTATCTAATTCTGGAACAATTGCTCATATGGCAGCTCTATGTTTAATTTTTCGAAGAACTGTGAAACTGTTTTCCACAGTGTCTGCAATGTTTTACAGTATCACCAAAAATGTTTGAGGGTTCAAATTTCTTCATGTCCTTTGCCAACACTTGTTGTTTTCCATTTTTTAAAATGATAGTCGTCCTAGTTGGTGGAAATTGCATCTTACTGTGGTTTTGATTTGCATTTCCCTAATGACAAATGATTTTCATGTGCTTATTGGACATTTGTACATCTTCTTTGGACAAATTAGGTCTATTCAGATTCTTTGACGATTTTTTAATTGGGTTGTTTCTCTTTTTATTACTTAGTTGTCATAGTCCTTTATATATTTGGGATACTGGACTCTTATCAGATACATTATTTGCAAATGCCTAATCAAAGATCACGAAGATATAGACCTATGTTTCCTTCCAAGAGTTTTATAGTTTTAGCTCTAAGGTATAGGTCTATGGTACGTTTTGTATATAGCATGAGGTAGGGGTCAAAATTCATTTTTCTGCATGTGGATATCCAGTTGTCCCAGCACCATTTGCTGAAAAAAATTATTCTTTTTCCAATGAATGGCTTCACATCCTTGAAATAAATTGACCATACATGCATGGGGTTGTTTTGGTTCTCAGTTATACGCCACTGATTTATATGTCCATTCTTATGCCAGTACAAGACTGATTACTGTAGATGCATATATAGTAGTATAGCTTTTCCAACTTCATGGGGTTTTTTTTTTTTCAAGATTGTTTGGTTATTATGTGTCCCTTGCATTTTCTTATGAATTTTAAGATAAGCCTCTCAATTCCTGACAAAAAGTCAGCTAGGCTTTTGATAAGGATTATGTTAAATCTGTACATCAATTTGGGGGAATACTGCCCTCATAACAATACTAAGTGTTCCAATCCATGAACATGAGATGGCTTCCCATTTATTTAGGTCTTCTTTAATTTCTTTCAACAATGTTTTATGGTCTTCAGTGTACAAGACTTTGTACTTCCTTGGTTAAATTTATTCCTAAGTATTTTATATTTTATTCTTTGTGATGGTATTGTAAATGGAATTATTTTATTAATTTTGTTTTTGGATTGTTCACTGCAAGTGTACAAAAATACAACTTATTTTTTAATATTGATTTATATCCTTCAACTTTTTTGAACTCATTTATTAGCTCTAATAATTTTCTCTCTCTCTCTCTCTCTGTGTTTGCATGTGTGTGTTTTAGAGTTTTCTAAATATCAGATCATGTCATCTGGAGATAGAGATTATTTTACTTTTCCTTTCCAATCTGGATATTTTAAAATTTTATTTTCTTGATTAATTTCTCTGGCTAAAACTCCCAGTACAATGTTGAATAGAAGTGGCAAGAGTAGACACCCTAGTCTTTTTCCTTTTCTTAGGGGAAAATGCTTTCAGTCCTTCATGATTAAGAATGATGTTCGTTGTGGTGTACTTTTTCAGGTTGAGGAAGTGTCCTTCTATTTCTATTTGGCTGAGTGTTTTTATTAGAAAGGGTGTTTGATTTTGTGTCAGTTGAGATGATCATGTGAATTTTTTCTTTTAGTCTATGAATATTGTATAGTACACGGATTGACTTTTGTATGTTTAACTAAACTTGCATTCCTGAGATAAATCTCATTTGGTTAAGGTGTGTAATCATTTTAATGTGCTTTGAGATTTGAGTTGCTAATATTTTGCTGAGGATTTTATGCACCAATATTCATAAGGTTTATTTATCTGTGGTTTGCTTCCTAGTGATGTCTTTATTTGTCTTTGATACCAGGGTAATACTGCCTCCATAGAAGAAATCGGGAAGTATTTCCTCTTCTTTTATTTTTTAAAAAGTTGAAGAAGAATTGGTGTAAATTCTTTAAACATTTGGTAAATTTCACCAGTGAAGCCATCTGGTCATGGACTTTTCTTTGTTGGAATTAAAAAAAAAAAAAATACTGACTCATCAGGCTCTAAGCTTGTTATATGTCTATTTTATTTTCTATTTCTTCTTGAGTCAGTTTTGGTAGCTTGTGTCTTGCTAGGGATTTGCCCATTTTATTTAGGTTATCTAATTGTTGGCTAAAAATAGTTTACAACATACTCTAATAATCTTTTTTATTTTTTGTAAGGTCAGTTGTGATGCCCTGCTTTTATTCCAGATTTCAGTATTTTGAATCTTCTCTTTTTTATTCTTCTCAGTCTAACTAAAGATTTGTCAATTCAGTTGATGTTTTCCAAGAATCAACTTTTGGTTTGGTTGATTTTCTTTATTGTTTTTTATTCTCTATTTTATTTCTCCCTGCTCTAATCTTTATTATTTCCTTCCTTCCTCTTGCTTTGTGTTTAGTTTTCCTTTTTCATAGTTTCTTGAAGTAGTTTAGGTTATCAATTTGAGATCTTTCTTCTTTATTAACGTTCATGTTTAGAGCTGTAAATTTCTCTTCTGTACTGCTTTCACTGCATTCCATACGTTTTGGTATATTGTATTTTAATTTTTGTTCATGTCAAAGTATTTTCTAATTTCCAAATTAAATTCTCTATTGACTTCTAATTTCATTCCATTGTGGTCAGAGAACATATTTTGTATGATTTCAACATTTTTAGGTTTATTAAGACTTGTTTTGTGCCCAAACACATGGTCTATTCTGGAAAATGTTCCAAATGCATTCAAGAAAATGTGTATACTACTGCTGTTTGGTGTAGTATTCCATAGAAACCTTTTAGGTCTACTTGGCTTATAGTAATGGTCAAGCCTTCTATTTCCTTGCTTATCTTCTGTTTAGTTGTTCTATGCATTATTAAAAAGGGTATTGATGACACCAACTATTATTGTTGAACATTCTATTTCTCCTGTCAATTCTATCCACTTTTGCTTCATGTATTTTGAGTCTCTATTGTTAGGTGCACATATGTTTATAATTTTTATATCTTATTGATGGATTGATTCTTTTATCAACATACAGTGTCCTTCTTTGTGTATTTTAATAATTTTTGTCTTAAAGTCTCTTTTGTCTGATATTTGTATTGCCACTCCAGCTTTCTCTTTGCTACTGTTTGCATTGAACATCTGTTTCCATCCTTTTACTTTCAAACGGTTTGTATCTTTGAATCTAAAATGTGGCTTGTATAGACAGCATATAGTTAGACCATTTAAAAAATCCATTTTGCCAATCTCTGCCTTTTAGTTGAAGAGCCTAATCCATCTATATTTAATATAATTACTGATAAGGAAGGTCTTAAGTCTAACATTTTGATTTTTTTCCTATGGTTTTTGTTCCTCAGTTTTTCTATTGCTGTCTTCTTCTGTGTTAAACATTTTCTTATCTTCATTTTAATATCTTCATTATTTCTTTAAAGTACATTTTAAAGCTTTTTTTTAGTGGTTACCTTGAGGATTACAATTAACATTTTAATTTATAAAAATTAGTTCAGATTATTACCAACTAAATTTCAATAGGATACAAGACATTGGCTTTATATAGTTCCATTCTCTCCCCTTTTCATGCTGTTAGTGTCACAAATTACATCAGTATATGCTGAGTGCCCATCAACATGGATTTATAATGGTTGTTTTATGAATTTGTCTTTCAAGTCATATAGAAAAAAAGAGGAGTTACAACAAACAAAAACTATTAATATTGTTTTTTATATTTACCTATATAGTTACCTTTACCAGTGTTCTTTTTTTTCCCCATGTGGCTTCCAATTTCTGTCTCATGTGCTGTCATTTCAACATGAAAGACTTCTGTAAGTTTTTGTTTTTGTTTTGGTAGGGCGTGTGTGCTAGTTTGATTATTTGAGAAAGTTTTACTTCTTCATTTTTGAAGCATAGTTTTGCCAAATATAGAACTTTTGGTTGACAGGTGTTTTTTTTTTTTTCCCTTTTAACACTTTGAATATTTTATCCATTGGCTTCCATTTCCAGGGTTTCTGATGAGAAATCAGATGTTAATGTTTTTGAAGTTTCCTTGTATGTGATGAGTCACTTCTCTTATGCTGTTTTCAAGATTCCCCAGATAAATCTAACTGACTTACCTTTGAGTTTGCTGATTATTTCTTCCATCCAAATATGCTGTTGATCCCTAGTGAATCTCTCTTTTCAGTTATTGTATATATCAACTCCAGAATTTCTGTTTGGTTCCTTTTAATAATTTCTGTCTCTTTATTGATGAAACATTATTTGCATGCCTTCCTTTAATTATTTAGACATTGTTTCATTTAGCTCTGTGAAGATACTTAAAATAGATGATATAAAGTCTTTGTCTAATAAATTCAACATCTGCACTTCCTCAGGGAAAGTTTCTATCACTTTTTATTTTTTTCCCTAGATCATAGTTTCTTGTTTCTTTTCATGCTTCAAAATTTTTGATGAAAACTGAACATGTTGAACACTATAATGTGGCAACTTTGGAAGTCAGATTCTACCCCTTCCCTGAGATTTGTTGTTGCTCTCTGTTGCAGTTGTTGTTTGTTTGTTTAGTGATTTTTCTCAACTAATTTTTTAAAGTCTGTATTCTTTGTCGTGTGTGGCCACTGGTATCTTTGTTCCATTTGCTTAGTGGTCAGCTAAATATTGGACAAAATTTTCCTTAAATATTTTTAATCAAAAAAAAATTCCTAGTCTTTGCAGAGGGTCTTCGTCTTTATTGGGGTATGCATTTAACTCTTCTTCAAGCAGTTTATAACTCTGCCTTAGCTTTCACTTTTTTCCTGCATATAGTCTCAAGGTTAGCCAGAGGTGAGTGCTTAGGATTTTCTTGAGTCTTTCTTTAGCATGCACACAGCCCTGGGCATGTGTGTGGCCTTCTAGATTCTCAGAACTATTTCAGAGCCTTTCAAAACTGTTACTTCTGAAAGCTTCCCATTCACTAGCCTTTCCTTCCAAGTTTTCTGGTTAGTCTATTGTTTTCTCCAACAGTTATGCATAGCCTTTGACAATAGCAACTAAAATATTTACCTGTAAATGTTTTCAACGAATGTACCAACCTCAGCCTCCTATACCTACCCACCATCCATTGCAGCTTTAGGATTGGGCATGTTCTTAGTTAGGTAAGATAAAGACAAACCTTTTGAGCAAGACTAGTCAAAACAAAAAATAACAATTCTTTGCAAATAACATCCGTTCTTCTTCCTCCAGCACCAGTGCTGGGAATGTGGGCTATTATTTTTAAGTCTACTACTGAGGGAGCTGGCATGAGACTAGAGTAAATGAAAATGCCACAAAGCTCATTGTTCTTCCCAAGAATCGGCCATTTTCTTGAAGAGGCACTCCCTGAATTGCTTCAAGCTTTCTGTTAGTTTCTAAAGTACAAAAATTTTGATTCTGCCCATTTTTCAGTTTTGTTGTTGTTGTTGTTGCTCTTAGGAAGGGGTGGACTTTGGGAGGTCCTTACATCACCATTTACACTGATATCACCCCAGAACATTCTCTTTTGTAACTATATTAGTATTTGTAATTTTATATTCTTTTTTCTGGAGAGGATTCTCCAAATTATGTAAGCATGAAGCCCTATAAAACCTGAATGTATTCTCATACATGACAGTGAACGATTGTGAATGAAGTCCTTTAGAGGAAGGAGGCACTATTGCAGAAGGGACAAAACATTTTAAGATGAGGGGATTCAATAGACACTTCTCCAAAGAAGATATACAGATTGCCAACAAACACCTGAAAGAATGCTCAACATCATTAATCATTAGAGAAATGCAAATCAAAACTACAATGAGATATCATCTCACAGCCATCAGAATGGCCATCATCAAAAAATCTAGAAACAATAAATGCTGGAGAGGGTGTGAAGAAAAGGGAACACTCTTGCACTGTTGGTGGGAATGTAAATTGATACATCCACTATGGAGAACAGTATGG
>NC_041228.1:70151057-70155503 GCF_002837175.3 Physeter macrocephalus
TAACACACCATTGTAAAGCAATTATACTCCAATAAAGATGTTTAAAAAAAAAAGAGGAATTTAAAGTGATCCTTCATGGAACAATTATATTTTAATAGGTAGAGATGGAGAGGTGGTATGGAGGAGCTGAAAAGATATTCCAGGCCATGAAAAGAAGCAGAAAATTTAGATTGTGGGGAAGCTGACATCATATTTGGGGAAACAGAATGGGTCCACTTGACTTGGGTGAAGAATGTTTGGAACGTGATGAGGGAGATAAGGCTGAGGAGGTAGGTCAAGGCCTCAAATGTCCAGATTAGAGGGTTCTATAACAAGTCTCATTATAAAAAAATAATTGTTTCACCCTACATCTTCTTTTACCCTCAGGTTAGAACCTCACAGTCTATTCTGTAAATAGCAGTGTGATGTATCCTGGCAGGTACCTCTGTCGTCATCTGCAAGCCATGTCTTACTCAGTATTCTCTACCCTTAAATAATACAGTTGGGAGGAAGTTATAAAGCCTTATTGAACCTAAACATAATTTTAAAACCCTGTATGTCTGGAGGAGATCACATTTCAGAGGCTCATTCATCACCTCTCTAGATGAACGTTTAAGTACTGGGTATCATGATTCTGGAGTCAAAACGGACCATGAATAGGAAAGAAGAAAGTGTGAGTGTGACAGAATTACAGATAATTACTCAGAGCCAAAAGGAAACACAAAATTCTAAAGTCTAATTTTTGGAACTGGTGAGGCTTTATAATAGCTATTCACTTCTAATCATCCTCAAATAATAAATGAATAGAACAGTCAATGCTATTAGAATAATTTACTATTCATCAAGAATAATAAATGAGGGGAATAGGTTGTTATTCAAATTTCTCTAAAAATAGCAAAAGAGGAGGAAGAAGGAGAACTACTATTGTTTTTCAGTCTGGCAACAACTTGTGCAGTGGTGGTAGGAGTGCTGGGACACCAAGGTTGGCAGAGGAGGAGATGGAGCCAACTATGCTTGCAGTCAGGCGTCTGGCTTGGCTAGACACCAAAGTCAGCTGAAACAATGATGAATCCTCCTGGTTATTCCTGCTCCAAAAAGGAAAAGACCTTCTTGCTTTACTAATGTTTTGCCCCCAATGGGTTGCCTTTTCCTCTCATTAATCTTTAGTTTATGAACTCTATTGGCAAGAGGCACACAGATCATCCACAAGTCACACACAGAGGTAGATGGCGTTGACAGTTCCTGGAAACGTGGGCAGTTCATTCACTGGCAGTAACTCTGAATCAGTGTCAGCCTCTACATAACTAGTTTAGCCACACAATTCAGATGTGATGCAGATGTGGTTTGGTTGTATTTTTCATCTGTAACTCCTTTCCAAATCCTCTCAGTGAAAATAAGAAGCAGGGATGAGCACAGGGGCACAAAGTGGGGCATGGGAAGAAAGCGTAAGGATTCTAGACCAGCCTCCCATCAGTTAACCTACAGGTCTCGATTGCCATTAGCACCATCAGTTGGCTGTTAGCGGCAACTGCTGAGCACCAAGCTGAAGCCCCAGTAAGGAGCTAGTCTCAATTTATCCCTTGCTCTCACTAGTGAAGATCCTGAGAATTCACACAGTCCAAGACAAGCCAGAACCTGTATCCATCCCCCTTTTGCAACTTGGCTTTGTTGGCGGAGTTAGATCTTTAGGCCAGCTTCCATCAGTATTGATGACAGTGAGTCTTCTATCAGGGGCTCAATTGTGTTTTTCTGCAACCCAATCGGATGGGCTGGGCCGCCCCAGCCATCATTTTTTTTTAAAACTTAAACTTTCCATGGGGCTAATGAAGTTCTAAATCAAGATCTAAAATTTTTGTACACCCAATAGGCTCCTCCACACAATGTAATTCACTAAATCTAATTTATGGGAAAGGGATATCTCCCAGCTCTCTCTGGCAACATCCAAGACCCAAATGGCAGGGGATTTGTTGGGAGTGGAGAGTTGATAGCTTAAGTCATCTCTAAAAGCCTTGTTACTGAAGTGAAATTTCTATATGGCCTGTACTAGCTTGCAATATCTGTGGTTGAATATTTTAAAAAGTAGCTAACAAGTGCCATCTTTCTAGCACAAAGGGGTAGGACTCTCAGATAAAATACAGAATGCCCAATTAAATGTAAACTTTAGATAAACAATAAATAATTGTTAGTATAAGTGTGTCCCCAATATTGCGCGAGACATACTTATACTAAAAGTTTATACATTGTCTATCTGAAATTCAAATTTAACTTAGTGTCCTATATTTTAATTTGCTAAATCTGGCAATCCTAGAAAGGGGATGATATCACATAAGTATATGCTCAGTGTTGGAAGAAATGCTGCTTTGTGTATGTGATTAGGAGCCCTTCATGGAATGTGTACCTTGTGGAATTACTCATGAACTTGTTGAAAAGGCAATGCTCTAAAGTCTCTTAAAATGTTATTAACATGTGACTTATATTGTGATAAAGCACCAATAAATATGTATTATGCTAAAATAAATAGGATACATAAATGGTTCCAAACACAGTATCATTTGATTCCTAATGCCATAATCAAATGGTTTCATGCAAATGAAATAGCTCTGGTAGTTATCAGTGTAATGAAGTTGTGTAACAGCCCTACTGTCAGGTAACCTTATCTTTTATGCACTTTTCAAAAATGCCTAAAATGTCACACTAGAGAACTTCTGGAATTAAATAATGGCTTGCTATTTCTGAGGTGAGAGGCCTGCTGAGTTTAAATCATTAAAAAAATAAAGAATCGCTGGTAATTTTTCTATAAAATTAGGTAGTTATCTGATTCTATGAAAGAAATACATTAACATATCTTAGGTTAAACTAAACACTTTGGTAAATGTTTAGCTGCAACAGTCAATAAAATGATCACTTCCAAGGATAGGTCAAAAGATTGAGCTGCAGAGTTTGAACCTCTCTGTGTAAATATCCAGAAAGTCTTAAGATAAACTGAGAGTTACCATCGCTCACTGAAGAGTTTTCTACTCTTTGTTTATTCAGCAATACTGATGTTTTCCTGTCAGGCTCTAATTCCTTGAATCTCTTACCCACTCCGTTCCTCACTGGGGCCATTTGATATTTTTTGCTAGGTACACCCCATGCTAGTCTCAAGCACCATAATCCCAATCTAAGGCAGGAGGAAATTAAGGAAATCTGGCCAATATTTGGTGATTTTGCATCTCATCACCATCATAGCCTGTCTATTCCTGGTCTTGTGCCTCAGTAACAGTAATCATGACTGGTTTGGCTCTCAGATAAGAAACTCAAAGTAGATTGTCCACCTACGTCCTATCAATAGGTGGTTCCATGAGTTTCCAATATTCAAAGTGATCTTTTCCACCCAGTACCTCTTCCCTTATTTAAGTTATGTTCCTATAATTTAGAGTAAGACAATAATACCATAAGGTGGTAAAGCAAAGCCCCACATAGTAATAGGGAGGGGAGTTTTTACAGCTCTAGCCTTTCCTCATTACAATACATACTCATGTTTTAGCTAGTTGCAATCTTGATACATACAAGAAAGAGAAACTCAGTTACAAAGAATAATTTAAAGATAAATCAAGTGAGTGCTTTTGGGTATGGAGGAAAAGAAAGAAGAGAGGACACTACTGTGAGGAGATCTGAGCACCGTGAGGTTGGGATACATGTTGCCAGCTTGGGAAGGCTTTGAGCTCTTGGGATTTCACTGAATGTACAGGAAGAAAGCACCAAAGACAGTTTTTCTTTTTTACACATTTTGCCTTGAACTAGCTGATTTTTTTCATGGTTATGAGTTACATTTTCCTACTTCTTTGCAAGTCCAGTACTTATTAAAATTTAGATGCTAGATAGTGTAAATGTTACAATATCCAGTGCTTGGATTTTCTTGTTTTCGTTGTCTGGATTTTGTGTCTGGATCCTGTTGTTTCTTTAAAGAGTGTTGATTTGTCTGACAGGGCATGGATTTAGTTATAGATTAGCTTGAAACTTTGAAGGCCTGTTTTCAAGCTCTGTTTAGGCAGGTCTAGAGTAGCCTTTCCTCATGGTCTAGTTTGGTACTACTCCTAAGGCATGACCTTGATGGGGGCTTTACCGAGTGCACCTGGTGTTCAAGGAGGGCTCACCACTCTGGTCAGTCAGGACAATCATGTTCAGGCTAGAAAGCTAGCTTTCTAGCTCACAGCTCTCAAGTAGTTATTCTTTCCCTGGGATTTGTTGTTTCCCCAGCTTCATGGAGTCTCACCCTTTACATGTCACATTTAGTATTAGACAGAAGACTTAAGAGTATCTATATTTAGGTTTTTGGAACTCTTTATCTTTTACTCTTCCTTGCAAATTCTAGTCATCTTTGCCTCCCCAATCTTTTTTTTTTTTTTTTTTTTTTTTGTGGCATGCGGGCCTTCCTCTGTTGTGGCCTCTCCCATTGCGGTGCACAGGCCCCCGACGCGCAGGGTC
>NC_041228.1:70155522-70182170 GCF_002837175.3 Physeter macrocephalus
CTCCCATTGCGGAGCACAGGCTCCGGACGCGCAGGCTCAGTGGCCATGGCTCGTGGGCCCAGCCGCTCCGCGGCATGTGGGATCCTCCCATACCGGGGCGCGAACCCGGTTCCCCTGCATCGGCAGGCGGACGCGCAACCACTGCGCCACCAGGGAAGCCCCCGCCTCCCCAATCTTTGATCTGCCTCCTCAGCTTAGAAGACTTCATTCATCCATTCAACAGCTACTGATTGTGCACCTACTATATGCCAAGCATACTATTCTAGAGGTGTGGAAATATTAATGCAAAAAACACACAAAACCCCTAATTTTAGAGGGAGATTACATTTGCATATGTAGGAGACAATCAACAGAATAAAAACAGAATAAACAAATAATAAAAATGTCAACCATATGTTAGAAAATGATAAGCTGCTCTGTAGAAAACAAAATGGAGCAGGTTACAAGACAACAGGGTACGAGAGGTTGCAGTTTTAAATAGGTGGTCAGGGTAGACCTTATTCAAAATGAGGTGAAGGATTTAGCATGGGAAAGCTGAAGGAACAGAGGAGTGCTCTTGGCATTCTGAAGGATCAGCAGAGTCACGGTGTCACGAAATGAGTGAGCTCTGTGTGGCCCTTGTTAGCCATTATAAGGACTTGGCTTCTACTTTGAGTACAGGGAGCCATCGCAAGATTCTTAGCAGATGATTTTTAGCAGAAGAAATACTCTTGCTGCTCTGTTGTAAATGGACAGTAGAGGCACAAACTGGGAATCAGAGAAACCCAGTTATAAGGTTCTTGCAGGGATCGTGATCAATGGACAAATGTGGTGGCAATGGAGAGAGCACAAAGTCGTTAGATTCTGGATAAATATTTTCAAGGTAAAGGACATAGAATCATAGAAAATAATGATTGTGAACATGAAAGAGAGATAAAGAGGAATCTTAGAGTACTAGAAGGTTTTGGGCTGAGACACAGGAAGGGTAGAGCTGCCCTCCAATGAGATAGAGAAAGCTATGGATAAGGCAGATGAGTGGAAAGAATATCACGAGTTGAGTTTTCGTTTGAAATATTAGATTCCCAATACATATTCAAATGAAGCTATCAACAGGGCAGAGGAATAAAGGGGTCTGGATTCCAGAAGAAATGTCTGAGTTGGAGATATAAATTTGGGAGTTATTTGCATAGAAATGATATTTTAAAGCATGAGATTCAATACTGTTACCTGGGTGAGCCTGTAGAGAGATAAGAAAAGATAGAAGAACTAATTCCTGGGGAAGCGTAGCATCAAGAGGTCAGGGAGAAGCAGCAAAGAAGACTGAACAGAAGGCTCTAGTAGGATGGTGAAACCAAGAGACTATGATGTCCTAGAAGCGAAATGCTGAAAATGTATCACAGAGGAAGAAGTGCTCACCTCCGCTAAACACTGCTGAATAGTCAACTATATAAGGGCTGAGAACTGGCCATTGGGTTTAGAAATGTAAAGGTCATTGGAGATTTGATGAGAAGAGTTTTGATGGGGTGGGTAGCGACCAAAGACTGATCAGAGTTGATTCAAGAGGGAACGAGAGGGGCTTCCCTGGTGGCGCAGTGGTTGAGAGTCCGCCTGCCGATGCAGGGGACGCGGGTTCGTGCCCCGGTCCGGGAAGATCCCACATGCCGCGGAGCGGCTGGGCCCGTGAGCCATGGCCGCTGAGCCTGCGCGTCCGGAGCCTGTGCTCCGCAATGGGAGAGGCCACAGCGGTGAGAGGCCTGCGTACCGCCAAAAAAAAAAAAAAAAAGAGGGAACGAGAGAAGAGGAACAGGAAGCACTAGTTCAGTAAATTTCACCAAGTTCATCAGTTCGGGAGGGGGAGTGAAGGGATGGTAGCTGAAGGGGAAATGAAGGGAAAAAAAGACTCAAGAAAGACTTTAAGATGAAAGAAATACCAGTGAGATGCTTTGCTGATGAGGAGGCTCCAGAAGAAAGGGCAAATTGATAATGTAGGAGAGAGGAGCTTTGGAGCAAGATCCTCACGTAGAGAGGATGAGATCCACTTACTGCATCAGTGGAGAGGTTGACCATAGGTAGGAGCACGGAGGGTTCATCCGTATGATCATCCAGGGTACAATGCAGGTATGAAAGTAAATATTTATATCAGGGGCGTGTCATGCCCCAAATCTCCAATATGTACTCTTATCCTTACCATCCTCACTCTCAACTGATGTCTTTGCTTCCCATTTCACTGAGAAAAAATGGAGCAATCAGAAGACCACTTCCACAGCTTCCAACAACAAGAGTGCATTTAGGAGGGGTATGGAGGTTGAGGAGAGTGAGAAGGTGGTCTAGGAGAGTGAGAGGATATGGATGAACTTGGGAAAGCGGCTCGACTGCCAGGCAACATCATGGGTGCACCTGAGGTTCACAACCGTTCATGTAAAGGGAGGCCAGTTAGTGTAGTTTTAAGTTTTTCTCCATCCACACGCTGTCCAAATGCAGCCAAAAACTAGGTTAGTGATATGAGTGTAAACCTCAGCCATGGTTTTGCCATCAAGAATTAGGATGGAATTATAATGCTAGGCCATTGAATTTAAGCTGGGAAAGAGGTTCAAGAGTTCAGAGGATTAACAGATTCCAGGTCCCAGGCAGGAGCTGTCCAGTCAAGGCACAAAATCAAAACTGGGTCAGCATCACACCCAACCGGGCTAATGTTGGTACTTTAGAAATCTGATCTGAGGAGAAAGACATGGCCGCCCTTACCTAGGTAGCAGGGAAAAATGAGCAAATGGGTCAGCCAGGCAGCTGCCCGGGGCACTAGTTTCTCAGACACATTAACACACTGTTGAGGTGATAAAACATCACTGGAGATGGAAAAAAAATACAGAAGAAAAATTTTCCCCCTAACTCTTCATAAAGGGATTCTAATGTGGTTGTTAAAAAATATTCTTCTCAGCCCTGAACTTCACTTTGTCCGTGGACCTTCAGCCTGTACATTCTTAAACTGCAATAGGTGGCTTCTTACTACTCATTTTATGATTTTGCTTTTTAATATTATCTCCACCAGGGCTGCTTTGGGATATACAGAGCTTTGAAGCATGGATATTTTAGTCAGAGCTCATTGTTCACAAGGATCCAAAATTCATGTTAGCTAACTCTGAAAAGAGGGACCTATTGTAAAACAAAAAACAAAACCCCCCAAAACATCTCCAGGGCACAGAAAGGACGCAGCCAGTCCTCAGGAGAAGGGGCATGGGAAGACGCCAGAACTGGAGCTTCTCTCTTGTCTGGCTCTGAAGCCATGTGGCTGCAACTCCCTCCGATTCTTGCTGTCTGTTCTTCCTTTCAATCAATTTCCTCTGTTTGCAAATGAGCCATCCTGGCCTCCAGCCCTGGCCTATTTGTCCTCATAGGTCCAACAGAGACCCCATCAGTGACCGAGGTCTTTGTGTCTCTATATCAACATTTTCAAGAGGGATTCTGTCTCTCAGGGTTACTCAAGAGTTACTGACTTGTCAATTGATAGGATGAACTAGATAAATGTCTATCAAAGGCTAATCTATCAGTTGTAAACAGGGAAAGCTGAGATTACACAACCATAGGTGCCATAAATGATGATCTTTTCCAGAACAAAGGACTGCAGATGGATATAACATGTCTATCGCAAGAGAAATCAAAGGACCCCTTTTTAATATGCTTTCTGTCAATGCCAACTTCATGTTTTTGATTAAGTAAACAGGAAAGAATGCATAAGCCATAACAGCTCCACCCCTGGCCACTTAAGAATGAATTTTTTTTTAACATCTCTATTGGAGTATAATTGCTTTACAATGGTGTGTTAGTTTCTGCTGTATAACAAAGTGAATCAGTTAGACATATACATATGTTCCCATATCTCTTCCCTCTTGCGTCTCCCTCCCTCCCACCCTCCCTATCCCACCCCTCTAGGTGGTCACAAAGCACCGAACTGATCTCCCTGTGCTATACAGCTGCTTCCCACTAGCTATTTTACATTTGGTAGTGTGTATATGTCCATGCCACTCTCTCACTTCGTCCCAGCTTACCCTTCCTCCTCCCCATGTCCTCAAGTCCATTCTCTATGTCTGATACAATGGAATACTACTCAGCCATAAAAAGAAATGAAATTGAGCTATTTGTAGTGAGGTGGATGGACCTAGAGTCTGTCATACAGAGTGAAGTAAGTCAGAAAGAGAAAAGCAAATACTGTATGCTAACACATGTATGTGGAATATAAAAAAAAAAAAAAAGGTTCTGAAGAACCTAGGGGCAGGACAGGAATAAAGAATGAATTTTTTAAATTAGATTTTTTTCAGTTAGCTTTGTATACAGACTCTCTGCTAAGGCTGCAGGTGATAAAGGCAACAAAGTTAAAATGAAACTGAGTTTTACCAAAAAGCTTAAAGAGGAACAAGGAATCTATGCAAGGGGAGGGGGAAAAGGGCCCGAGTGAATATTTTAATTAACTCACATGCAATTTTAATTAAAAACATAATGTGTCAGGAAAATGAGTAATGCCTTAGGGCAATAAAATAGCTGGGTTTCTTGCTTAATCTTCTGCTTCATCTCTCTCATGGCACTGTGTGTATTATGGTTAAGAAAAGATTTTCTTCTTCTTCTGTTTCATAGTCAAAGAGAAACCCTGCTGACAAAATGAGCTGAACAAAATAACAAAGTTGTAGAGAAATACCCTGTGTGAGGGCTCTTCTTTCCTTTCTTAACTAGGAGTCCCTGATTTCCTTTGGCTTGGTCACTTCCCCTCCTAGAAAACGCCCTTTCCAGAAGCTGATAGTGGATTTAATCAAGGCCTCTAAACTCATTCTTGACAAAATTTATTATCCTTTTGTGATTAGGATTGTAACGAAAGGGCAACAATCTCTTCCCTCCCCCAACATGTTAAGTGTCCAAGAGTGCCTTGTTCCCTGTGTGGTGCAAAAATAGCCCTGACTTGGAGTCATATGATTTGGGTTTTACTTCACCTCTTTTTGCAAACTAACTGTAAAGCTTCCTAGACTTTAGTTCTCTTACCTATCATGTATGGAGAGTAATTCCTACCACCCAGGGCTGCAGAGAAGAGTACATGGCACCACGTACATGGAAGTGGTCACCTATCCTTAAGGATTTTACTCTGGTGTCACAGAAATATTGTGTTGCTTTGTTGTTGTCTCCTAAGGGGAACTGGTCTCTGCATCATTAATAGGGGAGGATGGGAACCCATACTGTGTCATCGAAGAAGAGAAAAGAAAAGTACTGTGGGTCCCAGTTAGGAAGATGAAAGTTTGGAAAACAAACATATCCAATGAGCATTTTTAAATGATATACTGATGATGTCTCCCTGGTAAAATCTGCAGAAAATTCCACATTGCTCCCTATCGATCTGGGGGCTGGTGAATTCTTTATGGAGACTGCACAGAGCTACAAAGTCCTGTCCCAAGGAGTCTGGTAGAGAGGACAGCTGACATCTAAGTTTCACTAGGATTGTGACAACTGCCTGACCCTCCTAACAAGAAGGGCTCACCACCATGATATTCTGTCCTCTAATCCCAGTGACAGCTCCTGTTGGCTTCCAGGGCCAAAGAAGACGTTGTCCCTTACCATCTTGCCTTTTACAATTACTCTTGTTTCCTGGAAGTCCCAAGGTCCCTCTTCTAACACCTCTAAAAGCCAAATTATGGAAGATACAACACTCAGCATCGATAATAGCAATTGCGTTGCCCAGTTTGTCTCCAGAACTTGTCCAAAGTCTTGTGGTTAAGCTAGGAGGACAAATCTTTGTCATGTCTTCTTCTGAAAAATTCTGAGGCTGGAGTAGAGTGAGCTTACCTAAACTACCTAAAACTACAAAGGGTGCCAGCACGAGAGAAATGGACAAGATCAAAAGTCGGGCTGGAGTGTTGAGGTCTGAGAAATCGGAACTGGTTTCCACACATCGTGAAGGCCAAGAGATCCAGCAGCTAGTAGTAAGTCAGGTCACTGAGTTAGCAATATGGGCTCCCAAAGGGTTCACTTCCTAGGGGTCACAGCTGCATATTCCCTTATGAACCAACCATGGTATAGCCTATGGGTGGCTTGGCCTTGAATGGAGGGCCAGCATCACATAGGCAACTATGCCCTGCAATTTTTCACTTGTAGCCCCCTGGCCAGGTCCCTTACTCTGCACTGAGGGAGAGCACAGACCCCCTGGCTCTCCCTAGGCTCAAGGGGAGCTCCTACAGTCTGGAGCGGTGCTCTCTGTTCCCTCCTCCCCCTCTGAAGCAGTGAAGTCATCACCCCAGGAAACCCAGGGGACTTGAGAAAAGCCTCTGCTTATTTCTTTCCATAAAGCACTTGTTCAAATTAGTTCCCCAATCTATCTTAGTTACCCTAAACTCTCTCTCTCTCTCTCTCTCTCTCTCTCTCTCTCTCTCAAAAGCCTCTGCTTATTTCTTTCCATAAAGCACTTGTTCAAATTAGTTCCCCAATCTATCTTAGTTACCCTAAACTCTCTCTCTCTCTCTCTCTCTCTCTCTCTATATATATATATATATATATATACTAAATCCTAATACTTTTTCCAAATTTTCCTAAGGGAAGCATCCTCTATCTTGAATGAGATCTTGGGACTTCTTGCTCACTGTTGGGATTTCATAGCAATTGTATTTTCACCCAGATGTATTGAACAGATAACAAATAAGAATAGGTAGATAACCTCGGGACTTAATTTGCGTGACTTTGCCAAATAAATCACAAATTAGAGATGAAAGTTCACACTTGAATTGGTTGCGTGCTGAAAAGATAGGATCAGATTTTCTATTGATATTATAGTTGTGATCATTCACCCCAGATCTCCGTCTCCCCCAGCTCAGGCGGCTCTCCTGAGATGGGGTGGAAGTTCATTTAAAGAATTGGTAATTCACTATCAGCTCAGTATCCTCTGGGCTAAAGATAAAGAAATATGAATACAAAAGTGATGAGTCATACTTCCCAAAGTGGCCAGTTTAAAGTTTGGGGGTTTATATTTTATTGGTTCCCAATCCAAGTCTCTAATGTTTAAGTCCACTGGCTAGAATAAGAGGTTTTCACTGAACGTTAAAGGGAGAGGCAAAGAAAAACCATGAAGTCTCAAAGTTTCCTTCACAGAAATAACAGTAGTGCTTTTCTGCCAGCATGGTGACTGTGGTACAACCCAAGTCCACACACGTATGGGAACCAGTTCAGATTGTGTCCTTTGTGAGAGAGGTAGAGTCTGAGCCCTTGAGGTGTTCGTATGGCTGCTTCCAGCCGTACAGCCCCGGGTGACCTTGTGACCTCTTCCTTCCTATTTCCTGTAGCAGCCCAGAAAGGCAAAGGACAAATCAACAGAGTAGGTCTGCTGGACTTCCCCTTCCATAACCATTAGGCTCTTGGCCTTCATCTAGGGCCTGCCCAAATCTGCCTTTGAAGAGAACCCTCTTCTGCACCAGTCAACTAGAGGTAAACTTTTTATTTTGAATGTGGAGCTTTCCATTTACTAACAGTCCTTAAGCCATTCTGGCTTCATGTCAATCAAAAGTATAAAGCAATTTAAAATATTGCACAGTCTCAATATTGCACGGACATCTCCAGAAATCATCTGGGTTCTCTCCCTATGCCTCCTTTCTATACCCCAGATTTCAGAAGGGACTCCATTACTATTAAGATAAATCAATTAAAATATATTTTTCCCTCTAAAATTCATTTACTGTGTTTCTATCAGTATTTTGAAGAAGTTCGCAAGAATAATGACATACATTTCATTGTATAATAACTTGGGCCCTGGAAACTTTACATATAAATGAGGCAGGTGAATGCATGTGAGTCTATGTCACCTATACTTGGCTACATGCCTAAATTTCCTCCAAAGGACCTTTAATTGGTTAGCTTGGAGGGATTTGATTCTCGTTGTAATGCAAATAGCCCTTAGTTTTCAATCTCTACCCTACAGCGTAGCTAAATTCCTGAAATTTTCCTGAGCTCAGCTTTTGTTAGAGCAAAAGTGAAGTGTGTCAGGCTCAGGTGAGACCGAATAAGACTGTGTCATGAAGAGAAGTGGTAGGAATTGTGAGCCTAGGAATGATAGGATTTCACATTCATCACAATCTTGACTATGACTAGCCTGAAATCAGGGATTTCCCAGGAAACTGCCAGTTCGGGGGATGCTAACAGCTCCCTTGGCAACCACTCAGGGCTCTCTGGGACAACCAAAGCTCAGGATGGTCCTTCACGACATCCACAGCTTCATCTACTGGCCTACTGCAGACAACGCAGCATCATTCACTAAGGATCCTATTTCTTCTCTCATTACCAAAGAGGATGTTGGTGAATGGATACCTGTTTGTCCTTCCCTTGAAGCCACAAATAAATGAACTGTCCTGAAGGTCTGGGACAGACTTTTGGAGAAAGGAACACTTAAAGAGAAAAGTCTGTGGTATAGAAATTCAGAATTTTCAGGCTGCTTTGGGTGTGGATTCTTGTCACTGCCATGGCAATGGGAATATAATTATTTTCCAACACACAGGGGACTTTCCACTTCCACTGGATATAAAGTAATTTTTATTAGATTATTATCATTTTAATGAGTACTAATCAGCTGGTAAACATATGGGCAAAGCTTATATCAACACCTGTTCTCTGCTGGTATGGAGATCTCTTTGCAGCGTTCCGCATACATAGGCTTAGTTCATTAAATACTAAATACTATATTAATAATTGACTTCCTTGGAAATGAATTGCCCCCAACGCTATGTGTTCTGCTTTAATTTTCCTTGTAGAAGCACAAAACACATAGAAAGCTCCTCGTGCAGGGTATTTTAACCAAGTAATCACAATTATTACTGCAGACCACAGTTCTGATGCTTTTTTGCTGATTTCCAGGGACTTGTGAAACATTCCCCTTTTTTTCCCTTTGCAAGACTATTCATTTCATTTAGCTTTTAAAGGCTATTTGTATCCAGTTTCAACTGCAGGATCTCGCTTTCTGAAGCCAAAATACAACCTACTTTTTCTTTCCTTTTTTTCTTTAGGCAAATAAGAAATTAGAATCTTATCTACTTAGCTCAATTTATTAAATAAATTTACTAAATAGCTGCAATTTGGATTCAACATTATTTTTTAAAATAATTTTTAACTCTTCATTTGATATTTATTTAATTTGTAAGAATAAGGATAAAACAAGGAAACTAAAATAGAGAAATAAAGTCAAATGAAGCCAGTAAAATAGAGTAAACTCATTCTTTAACCAACAAGTCACGGTAAATATGTTCCATTTGCACTCCCACTGGGAAGCGTAATATAATATTAATAATGTGAATGCTAATGATCATTTATTTAGTGACTACTGTGTGATATACACTATGCCAGGTGCGTTGTTTAATTTTTTTTTTAAAAGCCTGTAAGTAGCTATTATTATTTCCATTTTTAAGATGAGTACACTTAGGTTCAGTGAGTTTAAATTCTCTGAACTACTGAGCGCTAAATTGGGATTTAACCTAGGGCTCAATCCCATGTTCTTCTACTATCTTATGCTGTTTTCTCTCCCTGACAATAATAGTTATGTTTTCAGTACTAAGCTTCTACCCTGTGTGCCAGGCATTGTATAGCTATCATTTCTAATCTTTGTAGCAACCCTCTGAGATAGCTATTTTAGTCTGTCTTTACCAAGAACAGGTTTAGAGAGATCCAATTTCTTGTTCAGATTTGCACAGTTAGGAAAAGGGAGAGTAAGATTTCAAACCTGGATCTGCCTGACACCAGAACTGGGGTTCTTTCCATTTGGTATCACCACCTCATCAGGGATCAATGGTGGATGGATATTGAAGAAGAATACATGTCTCAAAATTGACCTTGCAGCTCATTGCCAATGATAAATTAAGGTATTAAGAAATAAACACTCTTATCTATAGGATACTTGGTTTACGTATTTTCACAGGTCTAGTAAATTAATCAGAAAAGCTTTGCAGCTTATGGATAGGTCAAAATGTAACCCAGCATCTTATAGCTACATGAAATGCTTGCATCTTATATTTCATTTTTCTACCAGCTCTGTTGATCTTAGTGCCTGTTCACTATCTACTTGGATATTGGGTAACTTACTGAACATCACAAAATGAGAAGAGAAGCTCCATTTCAAACCTGAGGTTCTTGATTTTCAAAACCAACTGGTTCTAAAGTACGACCAATCCTCTCCATCAGCTATTTGGTCTTTCATATTTTAAGAACAAAAGACTTGTCATTAATGCTCTGGAAATATGGAAACCAAACTCTACCCTTTAGGATACATGTCTTAAAGGAGATGTGTATTGCAGGATTGCGTTTTTGAACTCTGAAGATACTAAACAATAATGACATAATTCTGTTTCCTCATGTCGTTTACATAAGAAGACTGGTGGGGCTATGTGTATGTATTGGGGGTGGGATACAGAGGGATACACAGAAGATTAGGTCTTTCTTAATAGATGGGCATCTCTATGACCTACAGTATGTAAGTCCCTATCTCGTTTCCCAAGCCTTTGCCTCACAATTAGAATGTGCAGCTCTGCCCGGTTTGAGAGGCAATCATGATGTGCGGAGGACCATCCTCGTACAACCTCGGTTCCCCACACTGGGCTACACGGAGCAGCCACTGAATCACGATATCGAGTCCCAGCTCTCCCCATCCACAGGCACCCAATGGCAAGGCTTGCAGCTTGGGTCTCACTTTTGTTTGGACAATTTGCTCTCACTTTTGTTTGGACAACTCAGGTCTGTCCCGGCATACTCGTTGAGGAACTGGAGGCTGCTGCTCTGATGGGTGAAGCCAGATGGTGACAGTCTCCTACTGATTCTCATCCGTGGGTCACACTTTCTTGTTGTGACCTTGCTGCCACCTTTACAAACCACAGTGCTACTTGAATTACTGAATTAGTATTAAATTTGCCTTAACCCTTGGGCACTTTCTTTGGCCACTTAACAACACCCTGATTGCCATCTATCAAACCTGTTCAGTTCTAGTGGGCCACATTCACTGTCTCTCTGCCCAAGGATGCCTCATGGTTCATTGTGTCTCAGTCTCAAGATGGAAAAAAATAACTTTGTCATTCTCACTCTATCAGCCTTGAGTGTCTATACCACGAGTATGAGTCCCATTGTAGTTATTTTTTCCCATAGCATTACTTTGCTTTGGCATTTTATTTATTTTTTTTCCTTTTTAAAAATTTTTTATTTAATATTGGAGTATAGTTAGTTAACAATGTTGTGTTAGTTTCAGGTGTAGAGCAAAATGATTCAGTTATACATATACATGTATCTACCATTGTAGTTATTTTAATACAATTCTTTTTCTTCTTTTATATTAGCCTCAGTTTTCCCTGATGTATTTGTCAAAATGAAAATAAACTAGTTAAAAATCTGTTAAGAGAGGCTCTCCATTTTGAGCCTGATATAGCAGCTTAGTTGTCTAGTTACACTTCCATGGAAGAAACCTGCATCCAAGTAACAAACGTGTTAACAGCACTCACCCAGGAGAATTATAGTGGGTTGAGGCTGCCAATTTACTGCTGCTGATAAGAAGGTGTGAGTGAGTTGCCGCCCCTCTAGGCTACAGCTCAATGAACAAAACAATCTTTTTCTATGTCTTCACAGAGCTGGCATGGCTGGCAATATTCTCTTTATTTAATTAACTTTCAGTTAGTATTTCTCAGGGGTAGATAGAAATGAAAATTCTAAAGTTTTCTTATAAGATATGAATAATTCCTGGCAAATGCTTTTAAACCGTAAGAAGAAAAAGAACATAACTTCAGTATTTCATAACTTTAGTTGTCAGTTCAGCATTTGTCTGCCTTCTCAAATCAGACACATAGCTGTTTGATGATGATTTGCAGTGTACAAGGCACCCACTACGTACAGTTCTGATGGGACCTTCTCCATTTAAAACTCTGCCTCTTCCAGGTCAGACACCTGCTTCCTCCATGTTTTCTCACAATGATGCTAACTGGCATGCCTCTCTCGTTAAGGGTCACAATAGCACCAGGGACAATTTGGAATTTCAGTGGCCACTTTGGGGAGTTTTTGATAGGAAAGAGATTATTAAATTGACATTAGCTTAGAACAGAAAGCAAAGATGCTTTCATGAGGAAGCTCTCTCATTGGCCTAAAAGATTACTTTGTTTAGGAAAGGAGACAAACCCTTCTCTGCTGATCTTTGCTGCGATTGTTGTTTCTTTTTTTAATTCAGGGATTATTAAATGATGGCTTTTTAATTGTAATTAAATTGTGATGAAATTGTCAAGAGCCCAGGCTGTGTCTAAATCAGCTGTACATCATTCCCTTTTGTGTGTTTTACAGAGGAAATATAATTGCTTTTGTATATTAATCTTCTATCTTGCAACCTTGCTATAATCACCTAGTAGTTCCAGCAGTCTTTGTTGCTGTTGTTGTTGTTTGCTTTATTTTTTCCCTACATAGACAATCATGTCATATAATCACTTTTTACGGCAATAATTTCATACTTTTTATGAAGCTGACTCCCTCTCATTTGTTTTCTATTCGTCTTCCTCCTTTTTCTACTCTCTCAGGAAACATTCAAGATTAACTGATTATAAAAAGTCAGTTAAGTGCTTACTCAAATATTTAGTCCAGATAAATAGTCTAAAATGTCCCAAAGAAAGTGAAAATTAGTTACTAAGCTGTGTTTCTCTTTGTGTTTTGTTTTGTGTTTCTCTTTATGTATTTCGTGTTTCTATTTATGTATATTTATATAGTAGCCTCTGTTACTATAGTTATAAGAAAAAGCTTTAGTTCTAAGATAAAAGATGTACTTTAGTATGATTCAGAGGCTTTAAAAAATTAGTTTACTGTATAAGGATAATGTCACCACCGTAAATTTCTCAAGATTTAACCTTCCTAAATATCTTGCATTAGTTTGGTGAATTAAGTAGAATGTCACTGTTTTCATAGCTTGTTTAAAATTTAAAATTATATGTATTAAATTGTAATCAACTAAATTGAATAACGATGAATAACTTTTTAAAGGTTTAACTGTATGAAATTCTTACAATCCTACAAATCATATGATTTAAGGTGTTAACTAAAATTAGTAATTTTCAGATACTTAACTAAATTTAGATCTTAGACTCATGATTAAGTTAATTAATAAGTAATCTTTGGAAGCCCATAAAATTTCTAAACAAGCCACAGACACAAACATTGGTTAGTTGAACCTAATTTTAATTTGCTCTTATTTCTAAAAATGGCAATAGATTAACAAATATGCAAATAATTTTGATGACCTTATATATGTTTATTTTTGCCTTCTTAAATACGTGTTCATGTAAAAGAATAGCTAAACAGTTTCACAATTTTTTGTTCTCTGGTTTTCTCTTGGGTTTGGAGAGAAAAAAATTGCATTTTTCCCTAAATAATTACTTTGATTAAAGATAATCTGTATAAATGATTATTTAAAGTAGTTAGAGTAGCTATGGAAATATACAAATGTGTATACAAATCAATGGATTTTTTTCTAATTTTTTAGTTTGAAACATATGATACACTTGCCTTATGCGTGTTACATTGCATTATATATTATATTATACTGTACATAATATTAAATAATATACTAAACTTCCAAGGCCCAAAATTCTGTCATTAGCCTTCACGGTATTAAGACAAATCCTTTCTAGGATGCACAAGTTATCTCCTAGGTTAAGAGAATTTCTCAGGCTTTTAGGAATTACTTTCAGTTGTAGACTCTGCCCCTTTTCAAGCTGAGATGACTAATTAATGCAGTAGACTTATATGATATCTAAGGTTTTGTCACCAATAGGTAGAAGCTGCCTTTCTAAAACACCCACCTAAGTAGTAATCTTAAATGCTACAGCATACCCTATGTTGAGGGTATGCTGCTAGGGTAACTCAACATCTCATCCTCCAAGAGAAGGAAAATGATGGATTAGCCCTTGTACAAGGATTGACTATGTTCTCTGGACACCCCCCATGATCAGCAACATCTTGGCAATGGAGAAAATCTGAATATCATGGATTAATATCCCATGGTCTGTCTTTTTCTTTCCTTGGTCAAAAAGGAGGACTGAAAAAGAAAAGCAGGACCTGACAGCTGAAACCTGGCCTGGCACTATCCACCTCTGGTGTTGCCAGGAGCTGGCCCGGCACTCACAGCTAGGCATCAGTGTTTACCTGTTAGATGTAAGCAATTCCACAGAACACCCATATTAGATCAGGCCACTTCTGCGACCATGAGGGATCAAGACAAAAGCAAGAGCACTTCAAAATCATGTCTGAACACAAATAAAAGATGAACATTTTTTAAAACCACAAAATTATCAAGCATTTCCCTATCATGACCAATATATGTAACCACTGATACTTTAGCAATTACAGCTTTAACGTCAGTCTGTATCTTCCTCCTTCTAGTTGAGATCTTTTAAGATTGTCAGTCAGAATTACTTCTATTTCAAGTCAGTATCAAATCCAAAACAAAGACTTGCTTCCCTAAGTACTCCCCAAAAGCACCTAAGACAAACCAAATGTGATATATATAGTTAGTCCTAACACTTCAACATGCCCCATGGTGAGTTTTCTTCCTCTTTGAAATAGCAATAAACCCAACTTCAAATAGCAGTAAACCCAGCTTCAACACAGGTGTGTTCTTGGTGGTCATCAGGTAGAGGACATTGACAGTCAACCAATAAAATGCAGTTCCTGATTTAAGACATGTCCTAGCCAATGTGGAAACAGGCAACTATTTATCAAAATTTATTATATAAATTTACATAAAATGGTAAGTTAAACGCAGCACTACTGAACTCAGGGACCAAGAGGATATGTGAATTGAAGACAGAGAGGACCAAAAGCTGACTCTAGCATGAAGTCTGAGGAAGATGTAAATTCCTGTTTGGATCTGTTAAGATTGCTGTATATTGGAATTTTCAGATGGGAATATGAAAAGACTTCTGGAATACAGATTTGGAAATTTAGAAGAGGAGTCTATTCTGAAGAAAGAGATATGTATGGAGGTCAGAAATGAAGATAAAGCTTCTCGTGAAGAGACAGTAAAATAAGTAGAAGGTTGAGGACTGAAATCCTGAATTTTGGAGAATCCCATCAGTTAAGGGGCAGACAGAGATGAAACAGAATGTTCAGAGATGAGGTGACAGCTAGGAGATAAAAGGATACCCAGAACAGTTTATGGAGTGTGGTAAACACAGAGTAC
Organism: Physeter macrocephalus; assembly: GCF_002837175.3. Lineage (NCBI taxonomy): Eukaryota > Metazoa > Chordata > Mammalia > Artiodactyla > Physeteridae > Physeter > Physeter macrocephalus. The sequence continues at coordinate 70,170,701 of NC_041228.1, forward strand.
ATTTTTTCTCTGAATGAATACACAAAAGTTATAATTTCCAATTACAATTTAACCTCTCAAAATATTAATATTTCTCCACTTTTGGTAAAATTTCCTTTATTGTGATTTTTCTGCTACCTTTGGTTAATCTAAAACTCTTGCCTTGATCAATGTCAGACTCAGACTTCCCCCTCTTTGAGAAACACTGGCAAAGCAAGTATACTCAATCCTATTTATATTTTTTAAATTACTTGCCTGCATTGTACTGCCTGAGTAGTCAAGAGGCCCCAGAATATTTGAAATACATAGACAGAGAAACAGGAAATAGTTAACGGCTGCTCCTGCAGCAGCTTGGTAAATCACAATAATCAAATGCGTCTTGGAGTAAACTCGTGTGCACGTAGCTGTGAGCAGTAATCTCCATTCTTTTAAAAGCACAAATCATTTATTACAACAATTCATAATCATTCTCATTTCAAGTTCTAGTTGAGAATAAGTCATAATGAGAGAATTTGTACTTTCTAATTAGAGTTGATTTTTTTTTAAAGCAGAGAAATGAAATGGTGAATTACTACAAAGGAGAGAAAGTCTACAGTCAATTAACTGAAGACAAAGCAAGAGAACTTAAAACATGTCCAAATCAAATGAGATAAAAAGTTTCAGTCACTCAGGGAAATCCACAAAGCACGTATCCTTTCTCCCAGAATCCCGTAGAATTTTCTATAGTAGAGGTAAGACGGTACCGTGAGTTGCTGTGGAAGAAGAATTTGGTGGGTTGGCCATGCTTTGAAAAGGCCTCCATTTTGGGTGTGTGCCAGGTTTCCCCGAGCACTCAGTGCACACAATTACTGCATTTGCATGTGTAAATTGGGTAATGGCGTGCCTAACTATCAGATTTGTATGTGAAAATGCTATCAGCATATGCACTATTGGTTGTGTGCCCACTGAAAGAGGACTTTTAATGGGGTTGCTTTAGTTGGGGAGCAAAATTTCTAAGAATTTGAGAGCAGGTTCTACATACCTGGATCCAGCGTAGACACCCCTATGGATAATTGACACCCCTGATAATTACTTTGTTGTTGTATATCCTCTCAAATACTATCTAGGGGAGGAAATTCATCAGAGGACCATTTGACCAATTCTAATTAGCACAGAGCAAAATTGTACCCAAGTTACTCTTGGCAGTGCCTATCTGAGCCAAATGAACAGACTGCCGTGCAACCAATCCATTCATCTTGGCCATCGTAACAATCAACACGGATCTTTGCAAAATTGACTTAGGTTCTTTTTCTCCCTCCCTAAGATACAATATTTCTCAAACATCTTTTTTTGTCACATCATTTTACTTTTCTGAAGACTTCAGTGTTTCTCAATTACATCATAGAAGGAAATAGACAAAACTGTTGTCCCTCCACCTTCCAAAATAGGTAAAACATAATGATCATTCATCCACCCTACCTTAGTGGATTTCTTTCTTCTAGAAGTTTCCATGCTTATTAGTACCCTAGAATGCAAAACATAGCCTGTCTGAGAATTTGCCCAAGAAACATAGCTATCATATTTCCTGAATCAAAAATTGGTTCACATGGTGTGGGGATAATAGAATTGAATATTTCAAATTGAGTCTGATAAAAAAAAATCTGGGAGGTTTGGCTGTTGTAGCTCAAAGGTGCCTTCTGAGCAGTGCCCTTCTGGTAACCCTTACTTCCCCTGCCCACCTCCCCTCCAGAAAAACCAACCTCAATGTAAAGCAACTGTCATAATACATCTCTTAGAGCCCTGCTTTCTGCTGTCTATCGTACAAATTGCTCACCCCAACTCAGGATTTAATCTCTTAATATAATCTTCTGTCAAACTGCTCAGAACAAACTGATTATGTATATAACTTGGTCTTTTTTTCACCCATTCATCTTTCCAGCAGTCTTTCTCAAAGTCCGTTCTGAGTAACATTTAATAAGAAATACCTGGAGAACTAATGAGAAATGCAGATCCTATGCCTCATTCCAGATCTACTGAAATAGAAGTTGGGGGAGTGAGACCTAGGAATCTGTAATTTAACGAGTTCCTTGGGTGATTTTCACAGACCAAAGCATGCACGTTGTGTAGTTTTATCTTAGTTGTGTTGTTTGCCTTCTTCCATTTAGCTGCGAGGGGGGGGTCTCAGTATTGAGTTGCAACCAATCAAAAGTAGGCGTTGCATACTTCTCCTTTAATACAGACGGGACCATTCTACGGTTGTAGTTATCAGAATGAAATCTTAGCAAGAAAATACAACATGAATATTCAAAATAAGTGTCATAACATAAAACACGCTTCTGTCCAGGGAGATCACTGCCTTATTCAATCTGCTTGCTTCACCTACAGATATTGTCGAGAAATGGCAGACTGAAAGACCCCAGATCATCTCTACTTAAGGTTTGCCATGTAATGGGTATCTCTCAAGCAGTTATCCCTGCTCCAAGAATGCATGCATTAGGTGATAAGAATAGACTGATTTATGATCACTCAATATCGGAAAGGTGTAGCATTCCATTTCACAAATGGTATTCTGCTAGATTAGAAAGTATCATAAACACATTGGAGAATCCCCAGTCCAGGAACCATAAACCACTGTATTTTTTTCCCCCACTTTTTAATTTAACTATCTGTTTTGGATTACATAAATAAATATGAGCCTATATTTTCTTTATAAAATAAATCAGTCTCTCTACATAGGAATCACTAGTTAGATTGAATATTAGGGCATGTATAAAATTGCATGCTTAAAAGACACGAAAACATTTCTCAATGAGAGAGAAGCTGCTTACAAGTGACCTTCATGTCGAACAGTGGGGGGGGGGTCAGCACTGGCACTAAATCATTTTGATTCACAGATGAGATCAACATATTCATATTTGTTTGCCAAATGTGTATTTTAATTTAGGCTTTTCTGATTGATGCGTGTAATTTATGCTGCCCAGAACTAAGGCATCATATTTTTCTTTTTTCCTAACTAACAGGGGGAGACTTTCTTGGAAACAGATAAAGGAAAGGGTCCAGTAATTTGTAGCAATGTGACTACAGCCACACATGTCCTAGAATTAATGTTCTTCATTAGGATGAGTAGGGTCAGCTGTATGTATACATCAGGTTTTTAATTAACTCAGTCTCCACAACAGGATTCATGATTCAAACTGTTAGCATTTTTTTCTTAAATCACAAAATAAAAAAATTGGGTGGCACATCTTTTTTACATGCAAAAAAAAAAAGGAAAGGATGCTCAGAGAAATCAAAGGCTCTTTGTATTATACTGAGAGTGTTCAGAAGATCTGTCTAATCCTGTGTAAATCAGCTAAAGGAGAGCTTGGCATTGAGTGATTCCAAAGAGATGGCGAAAACTCGACCATTGTGACAGTTTTCTCTCTGTAGAATAGATACGATTTCAGTTTATTTTTATTGATGTCTTTAAACTAACATTTGGAATCTGTTAGATATTTTTAACTGCCTTGTTCTTGCAGAACTGACCTAGTGATATTTTAATAAGACACCACCAGTTTAAAGACACTTCAATAAGGCAACGTGAGGAGCTTAAGTGAGGGGTGAGGGGAAAAACTTTTTATAGCAGCTTCATTCTCTGAGATCATATTAACATAAATTTGACAGTTAATCTCCATATTGCAAAAAGGCTGCCCAGACTTATTTAATTAAACTTAGAACAAATATGTTTCTTTATTTGCCAGGTACAGCTTTTATCTTAAAATATCCACTTCCCATTATAATGCAAGATTATGGTTTAGGGTATAGGAGCATGGGGCAGCGGATGGTAAGAGCAGAGCCGATGGAGAGATGTGCAGTTACGTACAGAGCCTGGCTGCTGAGACCTCATGCTCTTGGTACCATGATCCCGAAGAATTCTACAAGAGATGCTGATCATTTGTAAAAGTTACTTCTTTGCTTCGGATTTCAAAGGACAGAATTAAAATTTGATCGAGATATTTTTCTCAAATACATTTAAAATCGATTCTTTAATAAATGTTTGTTGGATAGATGTCCAAACTATTTATCCAAACTATTTATACGGAAGAATGAGCAAGGCCTTCGACATCAGGAGGCACTGAATTGATACTTCGGATCCGTTCCGTATTCAACGGCAAATGATTTAACCTTTATGAATCTTGGGTGCCTCTTCTGCTGAGATTATCTCATAATTTTTGGTGAGGAGGAAATATGATTCATTCATTCGAAAAATATTTTTGGGACGCCTTCCTTGTGTCAGTCCCTCTTCTGAGCAGTAGTGAACAAAGTAATATTCCTGCTTTCCTGGAGCTTACATTCTAGTGGAGGAAACAGATAGATAAATGGATTCTATAATGTCAGGCAATTTTAAATTCCATGAAGCAGGACCGCAGAATAAGAAGGTAATGGGTGGTGGCGGTGGGAAGTTGATATTCAGATAGGGGTGGGAAAGGTCTGACAAAGGGACGTTTGAGCAGAACGGAGAAAAGCAAAGCCTGAGAATTAGGGGGGAAAAGAGCTCCAGGCAGAGGGAAAGGAAGCTCAGAATTGCTGACTGGGGGCTGGCTTTGCTTACTGAAGTAACAGCCAGGACAGGAGTGGGTGAGCATTGAGTGGGAGGAAACGAGGTTTACCAAACCTGACTCCAGGCTGACTTTCTCACCTCCTTTCCCACCACCCCTCGTGGAATTCAGTCCGACTCTCTGATGGGATGCCATCGAAGGACGGATGGCAGGGAAGAGACAGGATCTGTTTGCATTCTACAAACATCATTTAGGCTGCTATGTGGAACACAGACTTGTAATACGGCCGGGGCGGGAGGAGAACAGGAAAGACAGATGTAAGAAATGATTGCTATTTTTTTAGACAGGACGTTACGGTGGCTAGGGCTATGGTAATAAGGATGAAGGAGATAAAACTGATCATTTCAGGATATATTTTGAAGGTAGAACGGACGGGATTTGTTAACGGACTGGATCCCGTTTCTCTTGGACAAGCTACACAAGTAAAGATTATATTTACCTAAGGTCACACTGCTACAAAGTAAACCAATAAGAACGCCAAATGGTTTCAGAAATACAGCAAACAGGCAAGCCTTCTCGAGAGACTATAGTATGGTTGGGTATCGCACAGGACTTGTCCCATTGTTACAGAGATGTAGAGGTGATAGAAAGCCTCGGCCTTTTGTTAACTGTGTTAGTATCCTAAAGTACCATGAAACATTTGGAAAATCCCTGCAGGGGTTCTAATGTACGTACACACTCGTTGAGGTAATATATGTGGGCACCCCTCACTGAACCAACAAAAGCAGCCATCTAAAAGCAGGGACAATAACATGGAAAGAACATGATGGTGGAAGTACTCTTCTCTGCTACTCAGGTAGAAATAAGAGGTCAGATCAACCCAGTGGAATTTTCACACCAACAGAGCATAATCCTCCATGTTACAAATCCCAGGAGAACAAGACTGTCTATTCTTCATACCATCAGGGACTACTTCATGCTAGATGGCCATTACTATTTGCTGAACAGAAGTGAAAAATGCTAGGGCTTTTCAGAATAGCTCATAAAACAACTCCCAGATATCTAGCCTCTACAAGCAACATTTGGGATTTTGGTGAGACTTGAAGTAATTGCCATTTACCAGTTACAGATACAAAATGTTTGTGGTCTTTTTATTCCTCTCAATAAAACGTCCTTCTGTCATATCATAGCCTGGGCACTTGACAATTTGGACCTATTGCCAATCAACTTGGATGCCCAGTTTCCACATTTCTCAGTGTGGCCAAAGAATTAACTTGAACCCTCCATACCACAAATGTGTCCAGCACATGGCTTCCATTATAATAATCCTGGTCATCTGTCAAAAGTGGAGAGCAGGAGTTGTAACCCTGAGGAAAGAAGGTGTACTAGAGGGAGGTAAGTTTCTCCGTACAAGACACGAGTGGGCTGGTCATGAACTTGGCTGCCGACACCCTGGAAACAGACTGCTGAGTTGTCGATTTTCTGCTCCTTATTCCCATATAGTGTACCCCCAACTTCTGACTCTCTTCTCTATTGAGTTTCAAGCCCCCAGGAATACTCCATCATACAGGGGATTGGCTGAGTAGTTTTCTGGGGACTTCTTTGCCTCCTTCAGAGAAACTGGGAGGAGTAAAGAGAGAGAATTTTCTCCTTTTCCTTGAACAATATTGAGCCATTGTGTCTTGAGAATGTAGAAGAGGATGGTAGAATATAAGAATCAAGAATAAATTAACTTTCCCCCTTAGAATAACATCCAAAATAATATATTTATGAGTTTCTCACCAATTGGTGAGATATAAAATCAAAATAATGATCATACTCTGGGCAAATAAAAGGTATGTTACCTTTTATAACATATACCACTTCACATTTTTTTTTTTTTTTTTTTGTGGTATGCGGGCCTCCCTCTGCCGTGGCCTCTCCCGTTGCGGAGCACAGGCTCCGGACGCGCAGGCTCAGCGGCCATGGCTCACGGGCCCAGCCGCTCCGCGGCACGTGGGATCCTCCCAGACCGGGGCGCGAACCCGGTTCCCCTGCATCGGCAGGCGGACGCGCAACCACTGCGCCACCAGGGAAGCCCCACCACTTCACATTTGACAGAGTAATTTTACATGCATTTACTTGTTTGATAAGGGTAGATGGGATAGAAATTGTTTCTGAACAAGTTATAGATATAAAATATGTTCATCCAGACTAAGTGATTTGTCCAAGGATATGTAGTATACAATGAGCCAGGGCTCTTGACGTGGGTGTCATACTTGACTAGGTCCAGAAACTTTGCAGCGCAGTGAGGAAGAGAAGAGTTTATTAATGTCTGGGCGTTCTATAGATTTTTAGTTCTTAAAGCTTATTGTATTTATTACTGTGACAACTTTTTGATGCACTATTGTTGCTTACATTTCATAGGCAGAAAAGTTAAAAGTCAGGCTGTAATAAAATCAGGTAGTAATGATGGAAACAGGATTAGAAGCCAGGCTCCCCGGATGTGAACTTTATAGTGCTCATATTCAGGTTTTGTCTACATTTCTCCCTAAAATTAAAAAACCAGAAATAGTAATAATTGCAGATAAATTAATATCCACAGTTGATCTGGTTTATAAGTGACTATATTTCTCCATTATTTCTTTCCTTCCCAACATGGTATGGTGTGCATTCTACCTCATCAGATAGGATCAATGTTTGTGTTTTGAAGGTCAAGAGATGGGCAGCAGTAGAAATTAAATTCCAGAATCCATCCATCAGCCTGGTATATTGCAAGCAGATGCTCTTTTTTTTCTGAAATTGCCATGCCAGTGGCCTTAACCCTGATTTGGAAGGACAACTCAATCAACTACAGAAAGGAAAGCTTTCAGGGATTCTGGAGCCATCTTGGACTTCTCCTGAATATCACTATCATTAAACAAATGGTTTATCGGAGCTGTTTCTCCAGCAGATCTCTATCATGGGCTTATAATAGGTTGGAACTGGAATATCTAAAAGTGCTTAATCTTTAATTATTAAAATAAAAATATTATTACATTAATTATTGAAATAAAAGCCAGGATTCCTCAGTTGCCCACACATTTTTTAAGATCAACTTTATTCTAAAAAATATCCAGTGAGGCACTGATAAATTTGGAGCATTTTACAAGTTTAAACAGTAACCCTCTTTTGGCTTTGAGAATCAGGAAGATACAGGGAAAAAGTAGAAATTAAAGGCAAGTGAGAAGAAGCATATCAGGTAAAAGGCTAAAAGGAGCTTACAGGCTAAAAGATGTCAGAAAGAAGACAGCTGAAAAAAGAAAAATTAAAAAAAGAAGAAGAAGACAGATGAGGCCACTGGTCCTTAGCAGAAACTGCAAGATTCCCACATTCAGGTCAAAGGAGGGACATCTGTCTGGAGTTAAGTTTTACAACTTATAATTTAGAAACTTACACACTTCAGGACGTATACCCCTAAAGCACAAAATCTGAAAAGTATTGGATTTTGGACTTAATGTGATCCTATGACCAGCAGGCTGCCCGTTAAGGCTAGAACATTCATAAAAGGCAGTTTTCAGTGATCACCACCCATGAGTCTCCTACACATGTTTTTAGGTTGCAAGAGAAGTCTCCAAGCCTGGCCAACTCTCTTCTCAGATCACACCTGAGTCTCTTGTCCTGGGAATTGTCCCTTCATCATTCGGCCTCTTCATGCTCATGGCCCACGTCACCCTCACTTGCCCATGACTGACACAGGTGATTTGCCCGTACTTGCATTACTGGGTCTCGCCCAAAGCCTATTTTGGACTTTACTGTTCTCCTAACTAGTCTGAGTTCTGACAGAAAGAATTGGGAGGTAATATTCTATTTTCAGCTCTCTACTTAACTAGCACTGTAACCATGGGAAGTCAATTTCCTAACCTCTCTTGGCCTCACTCTTCTCAACTGCGCAATGAGGAAATTTGGCTTGAACAGTGAAGCTCCTCAGAGACCCAGGGAAAGGATTACTTCCATGCACTCTTTGGCCAGATTTAACTGAGTAATATTTTAGAATTCTGTATAAAATTTTGTTTGAAAAAAGGCTTGGCCACTAAAAAGCGGTTTGCAAAGTTCTGAACTAAAGGGTCACCAAATTCCATTTTAGATTCAGTAATTTAGTCCTTTATCCAATTATTTAATCTCATAATCAATCTTCATTTGAAAACTGAAGATCTAGCATTGCCTGATGAAAATATCTGGGGTTGAGGTGAATTATAAGCAACTCGAGAGCAGAGAATATACGTTTTAGTATCTGCATATATATATATATATTTATCATGGGGTAAATTGTACTGCAGACACTTAGTACAATTCAGTAAACACTTACGGAGTGCCTGTTTTATACCAACACCTTCTTATTTCTAGGGATGCAAAGACGAGTCAGGCATTCTTTAACAGACCCAGTGGTCAAATGTTGGCAGGACGAAGAAATGAATATAAGTAAAAGAAGAGGGAAAACTCGGAGCAAAATTTTAGCCAAGTTGACATAGATATAGATTGGTAACCCACTTAATGGTGTATTTTATTATTTATCTAAGTTTCAATGAAAATTAAAAATCTAATAAGATTGACCATACTAATTTTGCTTGAGGAAAATTTTCCTTTCTTAGCTTTTTCAAACTTAGTAGAAGTCCTAAGTGTTATATTCCACCCTGCAAAAGAATAATTTTCATGGCTGAGGCTGTTGTAGCTGACCCCTAACTACTCACAAAATTTACCAATTTAAGGAGAAGTTTTGCTGTTACAATGTTCCTCTTGAACTCCTCCTTGAAACACCCTCTGAGCAACTGTCTGTCCACCGTCTGGTGGCCCATTCTGGTAGCTCTCACTGCAACAGTAAGCAAACTCCAAAGGAAAGCTTATCAGTTCCATAAAGTCTTAACTGTCTATTTGTTTTTTTCAGCCAAATGACTCCCAGAAACAGTATCACGTACAGATATACAAGCATAGCCTCTGAAACCAAACTATTCTTCAAATGCTTGTTCTTCCCAGGTTTCCTAACCGAGAAATATAGATAAAAAATAGTACAGTCATCCCCAGGTATTCATGGGGGATTGGTTCCAGGACCCGCCAGGGATACCAAGATCTGCAGATGATCCAATCCCAGTCAGTGCTTGGTATCTGCAGGTGCTACATCTGCGAATACAGAGGGCTGACTGTTCCTGAGAGGCTGTTTGAGGATATGATAGATGGGAAACACTCAGAGTGTTACTGCACTTAAGAGAGCCCTAAAAGCTGCAGTTACTATTATCATTACCAAAATGTTTTTTAAAAACTCAGTGAGTTCAATACGATGTATGCTGTCTACGTGGAAGATTTCTCATACCTGCCTTAAAAAATTTCACACTGAAACTGTGGAGCCCTCTGGATGAAAAGTGATCTTTCCAGAGTGGAAAATAGCAAGGGCTTGGGAGTCAAGGTGCTTGAGTATTGGCCCTACTTCTACCACACTCAAGAATCACCAGAGATGCAGTAAAATGCAGACTCCAAGGCCCACCTTAAACCTCTAGAGTTGGAATCTCTGGAGGTGGAGCTCAGGAGGCTCAAACACACAGCAGAGTCTCACACACATTCAGCCACCCAGGGTTTGTACACCAGCTCTGCCATTTCCCTGCATCTAGCTTGTGATCTGGGGCCTGTTGCCTGATGTCTTCAAAACCTGTTTCCTCACTTATAAAATGGGGCTGCTTGCTCACAAACACATTGTAGAAATTAAATGAGACAATGCATGAAACATGCTCAGCTAGCTGGTCTGGCACAGAGGAAATATGTTTGATATATGATGGGTATTAGGTCCTTTAAGCTGTGTCCCTGTGTAGAATTAAATCATCAGAATGCATAGAAAAAACTTTTGGACAGTACTAATGTATGCATTGAACTCTACTGAAGAGTAAGTGCCCAGATAACTTTTTTTGCTGAACCTTGACTCTTTCTTGTGGTGGGCTTGGAGGTGGGCTGGGAGGACACCCATCCTTCTGTAATAAACAAAGCACAGCAACTGGTGAGGCTGAGTGTGTTGAAACCCTTTGTTGGACTGAGGCAGAAAAACCAAAGTTTGAGTACCACTGCCCTAAATGGACTTGTATGATTTTTTTTTTTTCAGGCAATATCATCCATCTCCTCACCCTCAATTCAGTCTTTGCTTTCATCTTCCACTCTTAGGGAACTTGGTGCCCAATTAAAGTAACTCACTTGTTACTGTAAAAAACCAAATCCCTGGTTTATTTGTCTCTCCCCTTTCTTTAAAGTCTTCTAATATTGACTGAAATTTAAAAATTTGACCTGTCTTATTTTATATTTATTTTAGGAAATTAAATCAATCAGTTCAATTCATTTATATAAGAATGAATGAAAAACATACAACATAAAGTCATGACTGTATGGAAAATATTCGTGTTCCTTATCTAAGAAAGCTGAAACAAGAGTAAGAAGAATCAAAACACTGATGGAAATAAAGTTAGGTCAGAGCTCAACAGTCAAAGAGAAATGAAACTTGTAATTTAACAATCAGGAAAAAATAAATACATCAAACAAAAAGCTGTTGTTAACAGAGTACAAAATACCAAACAAAAGAAAAGGCAATGAATAATCAAACCAAGATTTTATTGTAACTATGACTATACCTAAAATTGCCAAATATCTAAATAAAATAGTTAATGATTTCTAGTTACTCTTTTCTAAGTAATGTCAAATGTATATTAACAAACAGCTGAATGATTGAATGTTTTGGTTTTCATCTGTATGTTTGCTGTCATGTAGATAAATACTCAATCCAAAGAGTAGCATATTAGCAAACTGAAAAGCAAAGCAGCAACTCACTGAAGAAAGGATGAAGAATTTTTAATCCTTGTTTTTTTTTGTTTTTTTTTTTAACATCTTTACTGGAGTATAACTGTTTTACAATGGTGTGTTAGTTTCTGCTTTACAACAAAGTGAATCAGCTATACATATACATATGTTCCCATATCTCTTCC
>NC_041228.1:70183795-70188243 GCF_002837175.3 Physeter macrocephalus
TCAGGGTATATGCCCAGTAGTGGGATTGCTGGGTCATATGGTAGTTCTATTTTTAGTATTTTAAGGAACCCTCATACCGTTCTCCATAGTGGCTGCATCAATTAACATTCCCACCAACAGTGCAAGAGGGTTCCCTTTTCTCCACACCCTCTTCAGCATTTATTGTTCGTAGATTTTTTTTTTTTTTTGCTTTTATAGTCTGTTGCTCTTTTTTTTTAAAAACATCTTTATTGGGGTATAACTGTTTTACAATGGTGTGTTAGTTTCTGCTTTACAACAAAGTGAATCAGCTATACATATACATATGTTCCCATATCTCTTCCCTCTTGCGTCTCCCTCCCTCCCACCCTCCCTATCCCACCCCTCTAGGTGGTCACAAAGCACAGAGCTGATCTCCCTGTGCTATGCAGCTGCTTCCCACTAGCTATCTATTTCACATTTGGTAGTGTATATATGTCCATGCCACTCTCTCACTTCGTCACAGCTTACCCTTCCCCCTAATCCTTGTTTTATAGATAAATACCATGGAGTAATTTCCAAATCAAAACTCCATTATGCACCTGTTAGCGTCATTTTTAACTCTTGGTTGTGCTTTTTCTGCATTGATGAATCTTGAACTCTCAATATGCCTATTTCACTCTTATTTACATTTTAATATTATAATGTATATTTGTTAATGAAATAAAGTCCAAATACAGATTTAATAACCACCCACTAATATAGGCTTCTACACAGGCTTTTGTAAAAATGGGGTTTCTTTTTAAGCAAAGCAAAATAGAAAAGTAATTTCTACAATTTACTGACAAGGACTACCAAAAAAAAAAAAAGACACTTTTTACATATACACATGAATGTATGAAGAATGGCTGGTCCGTATTGATGTTCCAAGCTGAATATGCATAAGCATAAATATTAGGTCTGGCATTTCTGTCTTTGAAGCCGTAAGGTTTTCTCTTTGGGATAAAAGGGGAAGTTCTGGGAAAAATAGTAAAATTCTTTTATCCTTCCCTTATGTCCATCTTTCTCCCTTTCTCAACCTTCCTACCGTCACAGCCTGCTACACGCACAATACATAGAATGTCAGGCGTAGGTCAATGGGTGTCACTGGTGGCAGAGGGTGAGGGATCTCCTCATCACTTCTCAGTGCTTGGCGTCACGCACACATGTTTTAGGTGCAGGGATACCGAAGATCAACATAGGCATTTGCATGTGAACTTTTTCCCACCAATTAAACCAGCTGCAGTGAGAATTTTTTTTTTTTAGTATATTTGAATGTTGTTCTGGAAAAAAAGAGTATCCAGACACTTAACTGGCACAGACGTTAAAACTGAAGAGAATTTGTATGCATTAGGCAACAATATGCAAAGAGTCAATTCCCAATCCTCTGTGCCGATGGATGATGCAGACTATCGCAAACGGTGGATGATCTAACAGCCATTTGTGCTTGGCATTGATATGCTTTTGTAATTTAGTTTTGCCAGACATTTTTCTTTTAGTTTAGGCAAAAATGAAAATGTAGTATTTCTTGAGTATACAGGAATGATGCATACGAATAACAGATTGAGGGAGGATGATTCAAAGCATATAATCTGGCCATTGTTAGAAGTAAACCATTTAATTTTTGATGTAGGGGAGATAGAGAAGCCAGCAGTTATTGGATATCTGTGCTATATCATGCCTTTTACATTCAGTATATAAGAAAATCTACAAGATAACCCTAGGTTATATTTGCCCACTTTGTAGATGAGAAAACCTATTCTCAAAAAGTTCAATTAACTTACTTCTACCATTTTTCAGAACTTATGTCAATAAGGTGCTTTACGTTTTGTTTTGTTTCTGGATTATTGTTGTTTGCAGCTATTGCTTTTCTACATGGAGTTGGGCTCTATGTCTTTATCTTCTTTATCCTTTTGTCTTTCAAGAACATAATTGTCTCAGAGTGGTCCTGTGAAACCCCAAGGACTCCAAGGAGCAGAGCTGAAAACCCATATACCAGGCCATTCTTCTTCTCTAATTAAAATATTTCTACCATTACTCTTAAATTATTTTTATGATTTAATTTTTAGAGCAGTTTTAGGTTTATAACAGAATTGAGGGGGAGGTACAGAGATTTCCCACATGCCACCTGCTCTGCACATGCATAGCGTTCCCGGAATCAATGTCACTCTCCTGAACGGTACCTTTTTTACCAAGGATGAACCTACATATCATCATGACCCAAAGTCCACAGTTTACATTATTTTTATTTATTTTTTTAACATCTTTATTGGAGTATAATTGCTTTTCAGTGGCGTGTTAGTTTCTGCTGTATAACAAAATGAATCAGCTATACGTATACATATATCCCCATACCCCCTCCTTCTTGCATCTCCCTCCCACCCTCCCTATCCCACCCCTCTAGGTGGACGCAAAGGACCGAGCTGATCTCCCTGTGCTATGAGGCTGCTTCCCACTAGCTATCTATTTTACATTTGGTAGTGTATATACGTCCATGTCACCCTCACTTCGTCCCAGCTTACCTCTCCCCCTCCCCATGTCCTCAAGTCCATTCTCTACATCTGCGTCTTTATTCCTGTACTGCCCCTAGGTTCATCAGAACCAATTTTTTTTTTTTTTTTTTTTTTTTTTTTAGATTCCATATATATGTGTTAGCATACGGTATTTGTTTTTCTCTTTCTGACTTACTTGTTGGAAAAATTTTAATCACAGTTTCAATTTCAGTGCTTGTGATTGGTCTGTTTATATTTCCTATTTCTTCCTGGTTCAGTCTCGGAAGGTGGGCTTTTCTAAGAATTTGTCCATTTCTTCCAGATTGTCCATTTTATTGGCATATAGAAGCTTGCAGTAATCAATCGTGATCCTTTGTATTTCTGAAATTTCAGTTGTTACTTCTCCTTTTTCATTTCTAATTCTGTTGATTTGAGTCTTTTCCCTTTTTTTCTTGATGAGTCTGGCTAATGGTTTATCAATTTTGTTTATCTTCTCAAAGAACCAGCTTTTAGTTGTATTGATCTTTGCTATTGTTTCCTTCATTTCTTTTTCATTTATTTATTTATTTATTTATTTTTATTTTTATTTTTTTTTGCAGTACGCGGGCCTCTCACCGCTGTGGCCTCTCCCGTTGCGGAGCACAGGCTCCGGACGCGCAGGCTCAGCGGCCATGGCTCACGGGCCCAGCCGCTCCGCGGCATGTGGGATCCTCCCGCACCGGGGCACGAACCCGCGTCCCCTGCATCGGCAGGCAGACTCTCAACCACTGCGTCACCAGGGAAGCCCTTTCATTTATTTTTGATATGATTTTTATGATTGCTTTCCTTCTGTTAACTTTGGGGTTTTTTTCTTCTTCTTTCTCTAATTGCTTTAGGTGTAAGTTTAGGTTATTTGAGATTTTTCTTGTTTCTTGAGACAGGATTGTATTGCCATAAACTTTCCTCTTAGAACTTCTTTTGCTGCATCCCATAAGATTTGGGTCGTCATGTTTTCATTGTCATTTGTTTCTAGGTGTTTTTTAATTTTCTCTTTGCTTTCTTCAGTGATCTCTTGGTTATTTAGTAACGTATTGTTCAGCCTTTTTCCTGTAATTGATATCTAGTCTCATAGCATTGTGGTCAGAAAAGATACTTGATACGATTTCAATTTTCTTAAATTTACCAAGGCTTGATTTGTGACCCAAGATATGATCTATCCTGGAGAATGTTCCATGAGCACTTGAGAAGAAAGTGTATTCTGGTGATTTTGGATGGAATGTCCTATAAATATCAATTAAGTCCATCTTGTTTAATGTGTCCTTTAAGGCTTATGTTTCATTATTTATTTTCATTTTGGATAATCTGTCCATTGGTGAAAGTGCAGTGTTAAAGTTCCCTACTATTACTTTGTTACTGTCAATTTCCCCTTTTATGGCTGTTAGCATTTGCCTTATGTATTGAGGTGCTCCTATGTTGGGTGCATAAATATTTACCATTGTTATATCTTCTTCTTGGATTGATCCCTTGATCATTATGTAGTGTCCTTCTTTGTCTCTTGTAATAGTCTTTATTTTAAAGTCTATTTTGTCTGATATGAGAATTGCTACTCCAGCTTTCTTTTGATTTCCATTTGCATGGAATATCTTTTTCCATCCCCTCACTTTCAGTCTGTATGTGTCTGCAGGTTTGAAGTGGATCTCTTGTAGACAGCATATATACAGGTCTTGTTTATGTATTCATTCAGCCAGTCTGTGTCTTTTGGTTGGAGCATTTAATCTATTTATGTTTAACGTAGTTATCAATATGTATGTTCCTATTACATATTACCATTATCTTAATTGTTTTGGGTTTGTTATTGTCGGTCTTTTCCTTCTCTTGTGTTTCCTGCCTAGAGAAGTTCCTTTAGCGTTTGTTGTGAAGCTGGTTTGGTGGTGCTTAATTCTCTTAGCTTTTGCTTGTCTGTAAAGGTTTTAATTTCTC
>NC_041228.1:70188274-70190672 GCF_002837175.3 Physeter macrocephalus
ATTTTCTTAATTGTTTTGGGTTTGTTTTTCTAGGTCTTTTTCTTCTCTTGTGTTTCCCATTTAGAGAAGTTCCTTTAACATTTGTTGTGGAACTGGTTTGGTGGTGCTGAATTCTCTTAACTTTTGCTTGTCTGTAAAGATTTTAATTTCTCCATGCAATCTGAACTAGATCCTTGCTGGCTAGAGTAATTTGGTTGTAGGTTTTTTTGTTTCATCACTTTAAGTATGTCCTGCCACTCCCTTCTGGCTTGCCGAGTTTCTGCTGAAAGATCAACTGTTAACCTTATGGGCATTCCCTTATGTGTTATTTGTTGTTTTTCCCTTGCTGCTTTTAATATGTTTTCTTTGTATTTAATTTTTGATAGTTTGATTAATATGTGTCTTGGCGTGTTTCTCCTTGGATTTATCCTGTATGGGACTCTCTGTGCTTCCTGGACTTGATTGACTATTTCCTTTCCCATATTAGGGAAGTTTTCAACTATAATCTCTTCAAATATTTTCTCAGTCTGTTTCTTTTTCTCTTTTTCTTCTGGGACCCCTATAATTCGAATTATGGTGCGTTTAATGATGTCCCAGAAGTCTCTGAGACTGTCCTCAATTCTTTTCATTCTTTTTTCTTTATTCTGCTCTGCAGTAGTTATTTCCACTATTTTATCTTCCAGGTCACTTATCCATTCTTCTGCCTCAGTTATTCTGCTATTGATTCCTTCTAGAGAATTTTAAATTTCATTTATTGTGTTGTTCATCATTGTTTGTTTGCTCTTTAGTTCTTCTAGGTCCTTGTTAAACGTTTCTTGTATTTTCTCCATTCTATTTCCAAGATTTTGCAGCATCTTTACTATCATTACTCTGAATTCTTTTTCAAGTAGACTGCCTATTTTCTCTTCATTGGTTTGGTCTGGTGGGTTTTTACTTTGCTCCTTCATCTGCTGCATATTTCTCTGTCTTCTCATCTTGCTTAACTTTCTGTGATTGGGGTCTCCTTTACAAAGGCTGCAGATTCTTAGTTCCCTTTGTTTTTGGTGTCTGCCCCCAGTGGGTGAGTTTGGTTCAGTGGCTTGTATAGGCTTCCTGGTAGAGGGGACTGTTGACTGTGTTCTGGTGGATGAGGCTGGATCATGTCTTTCTGGTGGGCAGGACCATGTCTGGTGGTGTGTTTTGGGGTGTCTCTGCACTTATCATGATTTTAGGCAGCCCCTCTGCTAATGGGTGGGGTTGTGTTCCTGTCTTGCTAGTTGTTTGGCATGGGGTGTCCAGCACTGGAGTTTGCTGGTCATTGAGTGGTCATTGATTTTAGCATTGAGATGGAAGAGCTGGGAGAGCTGGGAGAGCTCTTGCCAATTGATATTATATGGGGCTAGGAGGTCTCTGGTGGTCCAATGTCCTGAATTCAGCTCTCCCACCTCAGAGGCTCAGGCCTGACAGCTGGCCGGAGCACCAAGACCCTTTTGGCAAGTCTGAGGTCTTCTGCCAGCATTTAGTAGGTGTTCTGTAGGAGTTGTTTCACATGTAGATGTATTTTTGATGTATTTGTGGGGAGGAAGGTGACTTCCATGTGTTACCCCTCCGCCATCTTGAAAGTCCTACAACCTATTTTGTTCAGCCCAGAAAACCAGCTTGAACTTCGGACCAAGGGCTGTGGCTCACCATTGCTGGTCTCTCATTCCACAGTTTACATTAGGGTTCACTCTTGGTGTTCTATATTCCATGGGTTTCGACAAATGTATAATGACATATATCTACCATTTAATATCATACAGAGTATCTACACCCTAAAAATTCTCTGTGTTCTGCTTATTCATACTCCCACCCCCAGCAACCACTGCTCTTTTCACTGTCTCCAGAGTTTTGCCTTTTCCATGATGTCATATAGCTTTTCCATGTAGTATGTAGCCTTTTCAGTTTGGCTTCTTTCGCTTAGTAATATGCATTTAAGGTTCCTCAATGTCTTTTCATAGCTTCACAGATCACTTCTTTTTAGTACTGAATAATATTCCATTGCCTGGATGTATCACAGTTTATTTATCCATGCACCTACTGAAGAACATCTTGTTTGCTTCCAAATTTGGACAATTATGAATAAAGTTACTACAAACATCCTTGTGCAGGTTTTTGTGTGGACATAGAGTTTTCAATCTTTTTGGATAAATCCCAAGGAGCACTGTTGATGGATCATAAGGCAAGAGTTGTTGAGTTTTGTAAGAAACTGCCAAATTCTGTTCCAAAGTGGCTGTCCCACCAGCAGTGTATGAGAATTCCTGTTGCTCCACATCCTTACCAGCATTTGGTGTTGTCAATGTTTTGGATTTTGGCCATTCTAAAAGGTGTGCAGTGGTTTCTCATTGTTATTTTACTTTGCATTTCCCAGCTACTACTACTTGTTTGTATGTTTATTTGC
>NC_041228.1:70190682-70239260 GCF_002837175.3 Physeter macrocephalus
CTGCCTCAGTTATTCTGCTATTGATTCCTTCTAGAGAATTTTAAATTTCATTTATTGTGTTGTTCATCATTGTTTGTTTGCTCTTTAGTTCTTCTAGGTCCTTGTTAAACGTTTCTTGTATTTTCTCCATTCTATTTCCAAGATTTTGCAGCATCTTTACTATCATTACTCTGAATTCTTTTTCAAGTAGACTGCCTATTTTCTCTTCATTGGTTTGGTCTGGTGGGTTTTTACTTTGCTCCTTCATCTGCTGCATATTTCTCTGTCTTCTCATCTTGCTTAACTTTCTGTGATTGGGGTCTCCTTTACAAAGGCTGCAGATTCTTAGTTCCCTTTGTTTTTGGTGTCTGCCCCCAGTGGGTGAGTTTGGTTCAGTGGCTTGTATAGGCTTCCTGGTAGAGGGGACTGTTGACTGTGTTCTGGTGGATGAGGCTGGATCATGTCTTTCTGGTGGGCAGGACCATGTCTGGTGGTGTGTTTTGGGGTGTCTCTGCACTTATCATGATTTTAGGCAGCCCCTCTGCTAATGGGTGGGGTTGTGTTCCTGTCTTGCTAGTTGTTTGGCATGGGGTGTCCAGCACTGGAGTTTGCTGGTCATTGAGTGGTCATTGATTTTAGCATTGAGATGGAAGAGCTGGGAGAGCTGGGAGAGCTCTTGCCAATTGATATTATATGGGGCTAGGAGGTCTCTGGTGGTCCAATGTCCTGAATTCAGCTCTCCCACCTCAGAGGCTCAGGCCTGACAGCTGGCCGGAGCACCAAGACCCTTTTGGCAAGTCTGAGGTCTTCTGCCAGCATTTAGTAGGTGTTCTGTAGGAGTTGTTTCACATGTAGATGTATTTTTGATGTATTTGTGGGGAGGAAGGTGACTTCCATGTGTTACCCCTCCGCCATCTTGAAAGTCCTACAACCTATTTTGTTCAGCCCAGAAAACCAGCTTGAACTTCGGACCAAGGGCTGTGGCTCACCATTGCTGGTCTCTCATTCCACAGTTTACATTAGGGTTCACTCTTGGTGTTCTATATTCCATGGGTTTCGACAAATGTATAATGACATATATCTACCATTTAATATCATACAGAGTATCTACACCCTAAAAATTCTCTGTGTTCTGCTTATTCATACTCCCACCCCCAGCAACCACTGCTCTTTTCACTGTCTCCAGAGTTTTGCCTTTTCCATGATGTCATATAGCTTTTCCATGTAGTATGTAGCCTTTTCAGTTTGGCTTCTTTCGCTTAGTAATATGCATTTAAGGTTCCTCAATGTCTTTTCATAGCTTCACAGATCACTTCTTTTTAGTACTGAATAATATTCCATTGCCTGGATGTATCACAGTTTATTTATCCATGCACCTACTGAAGAACATCTTGTTTGCTTCCAAATTTGGACAATTATGAATAAAGTTACTACAAACATCCTTGTGCAGGTTTTTGTGTGGACATAGAGTTTTCAATCTTTTTGGATAAATCCCAAGGAGCACTGTTGATGGATCATAAGGCAAGAGTTGTTGAGTTTTGTAAGAAACTGCCAAATTCTGTTCCAAAGTGGCTGTCCCACCAGCAGTGTATGAGAATTCCTGTTGCTCCACATCCTTACCAGCATTTGGTGTTGTCAATGTTTTGGATTTTGGCCATTCTAAAAGGTGTGCAGTGGTTTCTCATTGTTATTTTACTTTGCATTTCCCAGCTACTACTACTTGTTTGTATGTTTATTTGCCTGATATATAAAATACACAATTAAATAGTTTTACTCTCATTTTATGTGATTCTCTTGTAAAACATATATAATAATTGTAATAATCATCAATAAAAATACTAATCTTTATTGAGCACTGGCCATGCTCCAGAAACTAATCCTATATTTTACTTACTTCTTAATTCTCATTTTACATATGAGAACTTGAAGCACAAAAGAATTGTCTAAATTTACAGTTTGTATTTTAAACACTAATATATTTTTATTCAATTTATAAACTTTGTATTTTAAAAAGGGAGTTTAGCCTATTTATTTATTTGTCTATTTTTGGCCACACTGCACAGCTTGAGGGATCTTGCAGGATCTTAGTTCCCCAACCAGGGAGTAAACCCACACCCTGGGCAGTGAAAGCACAGAGTTGTAACCACTGGACTGCCAGGGAATGCCCTATATTTTTTATAATAGTAAGCTTTTTGGGTTTTACTTTTGTCATACTGTTTTTGACATCTATTTTTTTTGTTTGTTTTGGGGGTATTTTGGTGCTTGCCTTTTGTTACTTCTCCAGTCTATCTTTTGCTAAGTTACTTTTTCTAAATATTTCGATTTGGTTTGGCTTTATTATCTTTTCTTTGATATTTTCATCTTCACTTTGTTCTTCTGATTTATAAGAAATAAATTCTGTCAAATTAAACTAGATTAGCTTTTGATATTAAAAATACATTTATATTTATATTTTTCAATAAATGTCATTGTAAAGAGAACACTCTTCCCTTTCAGCTCATACTACCACTTCTTTATACACTTCTAATCTCTTGTAGATAATAATGTGAGACTTTTTAAAACTAGGAATTACTCATTTTTTTTAAAAAGTCATCTATTGTATCTTTTAAGTATATGTTTAACTTCTGAAGTTTTACATTGTATTTACAATAATTATTTACATAAACTGTTTAACTGCTTTTATATTCAATTCTGAGGGTTTTTGTTTGCTACAACTCCCCCATTTTTATTATTTAATTTTTATTTACATTTGGGTTAGAGTGTACCTTCACATAGTATTTTAAAGAAGTATACACGGATGTTTATTTTCTGAATTCATGTATACCTGATAAAGTCTTTGCTGCTATTTGTATTCATTTAATTTATAGAGTTAGCTTTTCCCTACCAACATTATAAATATCTATTGATTTTCTTCCTACCCATATATTGCAGGTGAGGTTTGTAGTGGTTTTATGGATAAGCTGTTTTAACTGCATGAGTCTTTAGAGAATATTTTCATTTTCCTGGCAGACCAAAACTTTCAGTAGGAAATATGTTGGTATATGCCACTTCTCATTAAATTTACCTGTTTCATGATGGGAACTTTCAATGTGCATGCTATTGTCTTCCTTTAGCTCAGGAAATTTCCATTATTATGCCATGATTACTGATATTTAGTTCATCTTTTTCTTCTTCAGAAACATTATTTGTGTATTGAGTCTCCAGACTATATCTTAAAAAATTGTCCCATAACTTTTATTTTTATTTTTTGACTTTTTCTCTGAGTTCTAAGAAAGTATTTCAAGTTTATCCTCCCTATTACAGGCTCTATTTTCTACATTGCCAGTTCTGCTTTTTATTGACCCCGGTGATGATTTTGCATTTCTTCAGCTTAATCTTTACTTAAAAAATAAATTTATACAATTTGTATGTGAATTTAGTAGTATGTTATAGTTTGTATATATATAATTTATACATTTTAAATTAAGTTTTTAATTTTCCAAGCCCCGATTAACCTCAGCCTGCAGCTCATTAACTAGTTTCTTTTCAGCACAGTTCAGTGACTTCTCAGGTCTATTTTTACTTACTTGTTAGATAATTTATTGCAGTACAGAGAGGGGTTAAGAAAATGAATTTAGTGAACTCAAGTTAAATTAAGGCAAGTGACAGAAGGAGCTATTTAGAGTTAAATGTTACTGTGACTGTTCAGCCTTTACAAGACAACTGAAGAATCTCTTGTATTCTGGCTGGTGGTGAAGTTAATTGAGGAGGGAGAGAAGAGGAAAATGGCATTAGAGGCTCTTAAAGAACTATATAGGAACACAAAACCAGAAAGTAAAAACCTACATCATGCCTTGGTGATACAAATTAGTGTGAATATGCCGAACATCCCATAAGTAACCTAGAAAATCTCTACAGAGATGGAAACCTAACGTTAGTCTGATGGGGTCACTATGCAGATAGAACTTGTAAATTAATGTAAATATAGCATCATTTGTATCATAGGTTGGCAGGACATATGGGTATAGGGGTTGTAACAGTAATCCCAACATTACAATACATCCTATTAAATTATCCCAAACACCTACTATGATGCTTTTTGCAATCATCACATCAAAACTCCCAGCCTCCCTCTCTCCCCATGGAGATCAGCTAGGCTCAGAATGGGCTTTAGACATTAGAATTGGAATTGCAGCCTCCACCATAGCCTCTGTTCCCAAAGCTGGGTGATTTCCCAAGTTTCAAAATATCCATTTTAAGCTCATTGTCCTTTCTGTGTTTATTGCTCTTCTCTGTGGGAAACTGGACAAATTTGTAAAATAAACTTCAAGTTTCTTCCCTTTCTCTCTCTGCTTCTTGCCACCATTTTTGAGTAAATATTTTTGAATCTGAGTTGGGAGTTAAAACAACTGGGAAACACTCACAGCCTCTGAAAGTTATTGGCTCACTCCTTTTCCATCACATTCTTGTTCCTGTTTAGACTCTTCTGATACTGGGAAGCAAGGAAATGAATCACTTCTCCAGAATTTCACGGCTACAGTGCCCCCTTGTGCAACTTGATAAGGGCCAGAATGGCGGAGATCCAAGAGAAACAAAAAAGGCTAAAATAGGATTATTTTAAGGTTTTTGTTTCCAAATATATAGAGGAGCCAAAATGCATTTTCACACACAGCATTTTTTTTTTTTTGCTTTCATTGCCTATATAAAGGAAAACACTTTGTTTTTAAAAAGGGGAAATCCACCTCTGAAATTATGGAACACTGACACAGCATCATTCATCTTGGCAAAAGTTGACTGAGCAGATGATGTAGATCCACTTAACTTGGACTCAATCAAAGGTTTTGCTATTTTCATTTCACAGGCCAGATGTAGCTCATCATCGGTTGGAATCAATTCCAGAAGAGGTGTTAGAGTCTGTTGGTCCAAGAGAAAGTCTGATCCAGGCACCAAAAAGAGCCATGAGGAAAACGGAGACTATCTCCACTGATGCCCCAACAATTTAGTTAGTCCAATATTCAGTTCAGATTAAGCAGTGGGATAACCTAGAAGTGATGCTATTTTAGTTAATTTATAAGTTACTAAGTCCCCAGTCATTGTGAAATCATCTCCTGCATCCTATCTCTGTGAAGACACTGTCATATCTGAAGGGATAGGAAAACTGAATAATTAATAATATGCACTCCTGGTTTCCAATAAATAGGAAAAGCTAGAAACCAATTACATGCTCAGGATGTGTTTAATTGGGCTACTTGAGTCATCTGTGTTAACTTGAATCTGACCACCAAATACTTTATAATTTGTTACTGCAGCTCCTACATCTCAAAATTAAACAAATGGTTAACTTATTGAATAGAATGCCATGAATCAACTTTATATGACTGAAATAAAAAGAAGTTTAGAACCTTTTCTTTTCTTATGCATGTTCCTGTCAACTCATTGAAGCCTTTCCTGACAACCATATCAAATGTTACTCCCTTTGTTCTCTATCTTAATTACATTACATTTTAAATTTATTAGTTTAATGAATGTTTCTTTCAATAGAATGTAAGCTCCAGGAGGGTAATATGATGTTTCCCTTGCAAATATAGACAGTATTTTGCACACAGTGCTAATTTAATAAATATCTGTTGAATTATGAATCCAGTTCAAAAATCTCATGGTTAAACTGAGACTCAAAGATGTTAAGTGGCTAATTTGTTGACGCCCATCCTTTTATTTACATTTTTGCAAGGCCAGAATAATTGGAAAAGAAGTAAAACAATAAAGAGCTTTGTTGGCTGGGAGCAAGGTAAAGAAAGTACAGTACAGAGACATTTCTAAGTTTTTAGAAAGAAGGTGAAGAGCAGGACTGAGCCAAAAGAAAAAATGTAAAAAGAAAAAAAGTCACCTTCCATATCTTTTTTAAAAAATAAAGTCAGTATTTTGAATATGATTCAAAATTTCTATGTCTGTTTTACATCAAGTGCATTTTTTTTACCTTTGACATCCTTCACCCATTTCTCCCACACACACCCCCACACTCTTTGTCTCTGGTAACCACCAATCTGTTCTCTGTATCTATGAGCTTGGTTTTTTCTTACTGTTTGTTTTCAGATTCCACATATAAGAGAGATCATATGGCATTTGTCTTTGTCTGTCTGACTTACTTCACTTATCATCATGCCCTTGAGGTCCAAGCATGTTGTCACAAATGACAGGAATTCCTTCTTTTTTATGGCTGAGTAGTATTCCATTGTGTATATATACCACATCTTCTTTATCCATTCATCCATCCCTGGACACTTAAGTTGTTTCCATATCTTGGCTATTATAATTAATGTAGCAATTAATCTGGAGGTGCAAATATCTTTTTGAGTTAAGTGTTTTCATTTTCTTCAGGTAAATACCCAAAGGTGAAATTGTTGGATCATTTTTTGAGGAACCTCCATACTGCTTTCCACAGTGGCTGCACCAAGTCATACTGCCTGCTAACACTGAACAAGGGTTCCCTTTTCTTCACATCCTGGTCAACACTTGTTATTTCTTATCTTTTTAATAACAGCCATTCAAACAGGTGAGGGATAATATCTCAATCTGGTTTTGATTTGCATTTCCCTGATGATTAATGATGTTGAGCATCTTTTCATGTTGGCCATCTATATGTCTTCTTTGGAAAAAATGTCTACTCGATATTCCACCCATTTTAAAATCAGATTGTTTGGTTTTTTATTATTTACTTCATTCTCTACTATGTTTCATATAAAATATCCTACATATAATTTTTTTTTTAAATTTCAAGACAATAAAGCAGGGAAATGTTATGTATGGTCATGAGGGAAAAGAGTCAATAGAAGATAAACCAGAGATGACCCAGATGTTGGGACAATAATACAGGAATTTTAATTTAACTACAATAAAAATCTTTAAAGATTTACATGGAAAAGATGGACCACATAAGAGAAGAAATGAGGAATTTCAGCAAAGACTTAGAACGTATAGTGAAGATCCAAATGTAAAAGTTAGAAGTATAAGATGCTATATCAAAATTGAAAAATTTTTTGAGAATTCCCTGCCGGTTCAGTGCTTTGGACTCCACACTTCCATTGTAGGGGGCATAGGTTTGATCCCTGGTCAGGGAACTAAGATCTCACGAGCCACCCAGTGTGGTCAAAAACAAGCAAACAAACAAACAAGCAAACAAAACCAAAACAACCATGACTCACAAATTAAAAAAAAATTTTTTTTTAAGAATTATCAAATGGACTTTATAACAGACTGGAAACAGAAGAAAAGTAAGTGAATTTGAAAACAGATTAGTAGATTGTATAAAAATTGAAACACAAAGAGTAAAAAAAACCAAGAGTCTGAAATATGTGGGATAATATCAAATAGTTTAATATGCATGTAGATGGAGTCTTAGAAAGAGAAGAGAGAAAGGGAGAGAAGAAATATGTAAAGAAATAATGTATGAGAACTTTCCAGAACTGCTGAAGGATACCTACTCACTGATATAGAAAGCTCAGTGAAAGCTCTTAGTTAAATAAATAAGAAAAAATTTCACAAAGGCATCTTAATCAAAGTGCACAAAAAAACAAAGATGAAATCTTACAATTATTCAAAGAAAAATGACTAGGAACAACAACATGAATGACAGTTAACTTCTCACCAGAAACAATGGAGACCAAAAGACAATGAAATGCCATCTTTAAAGTGTTTAAATTTGAAAATTGTCAGCCTACAATTCTTCAATCAGTGAAAATAATTTTCAAAAGTTAAAATCAAGCAAAGACATTTCAGAGAGACAAAAACCTAGGTGATTTGACTCAGTTAGGTGATTTCACTCTAATAAGTACTAAGAGATACAGATCATTTCCAAAGTGAAGGAAAATTATATCAGATGGAACTCTGAATCTAAAGGAAGAAAGAGGGAGCACCAGAAATGAAATTATCTACATAAATATAAAGTCTTATATGTATTTTCAAGTTTTTTCACAACATTCTTAACTATTTAAAGTAATATTTATGTATGTATTATATATGTGTTTGTTCTTACAATATATATTTCTGTGCATTTATCCCTAAAAAAGTTATAATATACTTTTAAGTTGCAACTCTGTAACATATTTATAAGTGTACTATGTATATCACAATATTATGGAACACACATAATTACATGAGCAAAGTATTTATTATATTATATAAAAGTAGTATACAAATATTGCATTTAGAAGACATAAATATATTAATATTATATTTACAATATAGTGTTTTGTGTGTTTTATAAAATATATAAGTAGAAAAATATTTTAATGGTATTATTTGAAGGTATATTATTATAATTAATTGGCTAAAGTGACCATCAAAAAAAATCCAAGAAAACAAAGAAATATCGCTAAGAAGTCACTATACTATAGAAGATAACCATAAATACCACTCAACAAAAGAAAGGAGAAACAAAGGAATAAAGAACAAGTGGAACAAATAGAAAATAATTCCAAATGGTAGACTTAAACCCAATGTATTCATAACATTAAATGTAAATGGGTGAAACAGCCCAATTAAAAGATCGAGATGATAAAATAAAAATTAATATCATCCTATATATGATTTAAAAGAAATACACTTTTAACATGAAAACACAGAATATAAAAGGGCAGAAGAATATAGATCATGCAAACTTAGAACATAACAAAGCTAGCATGGCTATAATAATATCAAAAAATTAGACTTTAAGATAAAGAATATAGCCAAAGATAAAGAGGAAAATATCATAATAACCAAAGGGAACATTTTATCTAGAAGACAAACAGTCCAAAGCATATAAACCACTAACAGCAGAGCTTCAAAATACATTAAGCAAAATTTGGAAGAACTAATTGGAGAAATACAAAGTCAACAATCATAAATTGACATTTTATTACTCTCTTCTCAGTACTTGATAGAAAAAGTAGCCAAAAATATCAGTAAAGATATGCAAGACCCAAATAACCTTAGCAGCTGCTTTGAACTAGTTGACATTTATAGCATATTCTATTGTGGAGCTAAAGTAGCACCTAGCAAAGCATCAGGGTACAGGTGGGCATCATACCAACTAACTGTTGTCAAAGGGAAATTATCATCAAAAGTAATGAGGACAGACAGTTAGAACTTGTGTGTTCAGGTTATTTAAGTATTTGGTCAAATAAAAACTTTTCAGACTAGGGACTCTCAGCTTTTGGGTAGTGCTGATTGAAAACATCACTCAAGCTAACAGACACTGTGTGGTCTGCCAAAAAACTTGACTTTGGTTCTTACTTGACTTCTTTGGGGTTTTTTTTTAATTGATTTAGCTATCTCCACAAAGCTGGGAAGTGTAATAAAAAAACAGAAACCATAACAGAGAACCAAACTAATTCCTGGTGCTGAAGAATACAGTGATTGATGTGAAAAATTCAGTAGAGAACTTCAACAGCAGAATTGATCCTATGGAAGAAAGAATCAACAAACTCAAAGACAGGTGGTTTAAAATTACCCAGTGAGAGGATCTAAAAGAGAAAAGAATGAAAAAGGTGTGAAGAAACCTATGTGACTAATGGGACACCATCAAAGGAAACAATATATGCATTACAGCAGTCCCAAAAAGGAACAGAAAAATAGAAAGGTACAGAAAGTTTTTTAAAGAATAATGGCAGAAAAGTTCTCAAAACTGGGAAGGGAAGTGAACATCTGGATCTATGATGCCCAAATAATCCCAAACAGGCTAAATATCAAGCGGTACCTTCACTAAGACACATTACAATCAACGGTCAAAACTCAAATACAAAGAGAATTTTGAAAGTAACAAGAGAAAAGCAACTCATCACATATAAGGGAATCCCCATCAAACTATCAGTGGATTTCTCAGCAGAAACTTTGCAGAGTAGGAGAGAGTGGGATGATGTGTTCAAAGTGCTGAAAGAAAAAGAACCTGTCAACAAAGAATATAATATTTGGCAAAGCTGACCTTCAGAAATGAAGAAAAAATAAAGACTTCTGAAGACAAATAAAAGCTGAGGGAGTTCATCACCACTTGACCTGACTTATAGGAAATGCTAAATTTCTTCAAGTTGAAACAAAAGGACACTAATTAGCAACATAAAACTTATGAAAGAATAAAATTCACTTGTAAAGGTAAGTATACAGTCAGATACAGAATATTTTAATACTGTAAGGGTGGTGAATAAGCCACTTTTAACTCTAGTATAAAAGTGAAAAGACGGAAGTATTAAAAATAACTGTAGCTCTAATAATTTGTTAATGGATACACAATACAAAAAGATAGAAATTGTGACACTAATAACCTAAAATGCAGGGAGGAAAGAAGAGAAAGGGTAGAGCTTTGTTTGTAATCAAACTTAAATTGATACCAACTTAAAATAGACTGTTATAATTACAAGATGTCTTACATAATCCTCAGGAGAAACACAAAGAAAAAACCTGCAGTAGGTACACCAAAGAAAATAGAAAGAAATCAAATTATACTACAAAAAAATCATCAAATCACAAAAGAAGACAGCAAAAGATGAAGGAACATAGGAAGCATGAAACAGCCTGAAAACAATAAAATGTTTACAAATAATAAGTGTTGGAGAGGGTATGGAGAAAATAAGAAACTAAAAATAGAGTTACCATCTGATCCAGGGATCTCATTCCTGGGCAAATATCTATAGAAAACTTTAATTTGAAAAGATACATGCACCCCAATGTTCATAGCAGCATATTTACAATAGCCAAGACATGGAAGCAACCTATCGACAGGTGAATGGATAAAGAAGATGTGGCATATGTATATAATGGAATATTACTCAGCCATAAAAAAGAATGAAATAATGCCATTTGCAGCAACATGGATGGACCTAAAGATTATCATATTAAGTGAAGTAAGCCAGACAGAGAAAGACAAATATCATATGATATCACTTATATGTAGAATCTAAAAAAAAATCCATATAAACTTATTTACAAAACAGAAATAGACTCACAGACATAGAAAACAAACTTATGGTTACCAAAGGGGAAATGTGTATGTGTGGAAGGAATAAATTAGGAATTTGGGATTAACACATACATACTACTGTATATAAAAAGATAAACCCAACAAGGACCTACTGTACAGCACAGGGAACTATACTCAATATTTTGTAATGACCTATAAGGGAAAAGAATCTGAAAAAGAATATATATATGTATATAATATATATATATATTATATACATATATATATCTGAATCTGTGCTATACACCTGAAACTAATACAACATTGTAAATCAACTATATTTCAATAAAAATAAAAAATAAAAAAATAAAAATAGCAGAAGGGAAGAACTGGGAACTGTCATGCCCTGTTGACCAGATGTAAACTTGTACACTTTTCAGAACAAAATTATCATATCTACCAAAATTGAAGATGCTTATAACTATCACCCAGGATCCTCTTCAAGCAAAATAAATGAAATAATGAGACATATACATGGACAATTATTGTACCAAGGTCTTAAAAAGTGATATAGTAATAAGTAGTAATAATAGTATGAATAGTATTTTAAATGGAAACAATATAAATGCCCATTAGCAGGGGAACAGGAAAATTTTAAATATTGTATTTACATAACAGAATACTATATAGCAATTAAAATATAACCAGAGCTAACTGTACTAATATAGATACATCTAAAAAAGCAATGGCGTATGAAGACCAAAAAAAAGAATCAGAATGATACAGTATATTACCATTTATGCAAAATTTTAAACACACAAATAAAACTATATACTTTGGGACATGTATTTGCATAAGTAGTAAAAATATAAAAATAAGGTCATGAAGGATACACAACAACCATGGGGTAGTGGTAGGTAAGGCGACATACTGCTTAAATACCATCTTAACTCTTATCAGTGTTATTATACTATCTTTGGTTGGTAATTATCTGATAAATCTTTCTCTAATAATTCTTAAACATTCTTGGTCATTTTTGAAACTTATTTCTCTTCTAAATGGCATATAGCTAGGTTTTGTTGTTGTTATTTTAAATTAATCTGTTGATTTCTATGAAACAAAAGCCAAAGGCCACCCAGACACCCAGACTGCTGCAGGGTAACCTCAACTGCACAGCTGCTCAGGTAGTTGCTGGGGAGTCTGCCAGAAGCCAGCTGGGGGTCTTTGGGATTATTTCACACAGTTGTCTCCCTGGGGTTAGGAGGGCATCATCTCGTGATGTTTTCCATTCCTAGGACATCGTTGTGGGATGCGATCACAAAATCCTCATCACATACTTAGGGGAAGACACGCTTTGAAAAAATAATGGCATAAGGAGAAATCTATTGGAATCCCAACTACATATTTAATCATAATAATATGATTTGATGCCTATTAAATCAAATCATGTCCTTATACAACTGTACATCGTTTTCCATAATGTGGGAAGAATGATATATAGCATTATCTAACCTAACATTTATTCACTCAGCACATATTAACTTAGTATTTACAGGATGCACGATGCTGTACTAGCCACTAAGGTGACGTAACACTTAAGACTGACTTGATCATGACCTTCAGGAGTTTACAGCTGATCAGAGAGATAAAGTGCACAAATTCACATCTGTATAGCACTGAGTTCCTTAAGTGTTTTCCCATATATTATTCCACTTAATTCTCATCACACTCTGTGAGATAATTTTTATTTCCCAAGAGAAGTGGGAATCAAATAAATCACATGGTTAGTAAGTTGTTAGGTCTGTTACGTATCTTCAGATCTCAATCCTAAGTCCCACCAGGCAGTAAGATGTTCCCTTTGCAGTGATAGGAGATGGCTCACCAGACGCTGAGCAGCCCATTCACGGCTTTTTCCTCTTCCCATACTCTTGGCTTACAGTTTCCCTACAATATCCAACTCTTATTCATTTTCAAGCTCAACTATGAAAAGCACCCAGATGTCATAAGTGAGAATCAGTTGTTACCCTCTCTCATTTTCAACAGCTTGTTGGATACTTCTCAAGTTGCTGATTCAATTCCAGGGAGAAGAGAAGAAATTTTTATCCAGCATTACTAAAGTTCAGGCATACAATAATGTTATAAGGTACTATTCTTACCATGCTGAAGATAACTTAGAGCAGTAATTTAAAATAGAGGTTCTATAAACATTCCAGTCCCGGCTCCATTACTAGTCATGTTATGTTACCCTTAGTAAGATGCGGTAATTAAAGCACCCAACTCCAAGGGCTTTTGTAAGGATTGGATCTAATAATGCAAACGAAGTGTCCGATTCATAGTAAATACTCCATGCATGTTAGCTATTGTTAGTTAACATATGAAGAAACTAAGGCTAATAAAGATTAAGTAAAGGTTATTTAAGCCTCCCAAGACTAGTAGGCTAATAAGTGGTGAAGATTGGATTGAAAACAGATTAGTCTAACTTCTGCTTTGGAGTTATGCTATTTTCTTGAGAACAACTGTACCCAAAGTTTTAAGTTACATACTCATATCACAGAAAAAAAAGAGCATGTACTCCAAACATTTATTATAAATGTTATCTGCAATACTCTAATAATAAAGTATATACATTACTAATAACACACAAAATTAGAAACCAAAGGAAGGCTATAAAAAATAAATACAAGTTTAGCATACTTTCACTTCAGATTATTATTCTTACTACCTCTAGGTGAGTGAGTGTCTAATTCTAGTTTGTATCCCTAACCCTAGTGTAAAATATAATGTCTTGCCTATAGCATATGCTCAATAAGTGTGGTGAATAAAAGAGTATGAGGTTTTACTCACAGCTGTAACATACAGATATATTTGAATGCAAATGTGCTCAAAAGCAGCGTCTTTGAATTGATTTTTAATATATCTGCTAGCTTTCAGCTGCTAAAGGTCAAGCTTCAGTCATCTTCCTCAGAGCATTAGTTAAAAGAGAGTTTGTTATACAGCATGAACAGCTGGTATCCCAAAAGGAACATTCGCAAGGAAAAGGAGGAAGGTCCTCAAAGGCATACATATCCCATTCAAAATTGTTTGCCTAATTCTCCTATCTGTAATCCTACAGAGATGAATGCTGTTGCTGTCTCTTTAAAAACTCTAGATCTGCTGGGGAATTTGTGATTGTTTTAGAAACACAGTTCTCGAATTTTTTTCGATGAATGGAATAAACTATAGGTGTAGATCTTCAACATGGAGGTGATTGCCTGTGGACCGGATGGAAGTGTGTTTTATTTCCTTCCTCACCAGATGAGAGGGTATAAAAGCAGTCACCTGTCAACCCACTCCAGCAATGAAATTCAGCAGCCTATTGTCCCAATCACTGCTCTCGATCACTCTAAACGGCCTCCAGAGGCCATCATTATTATAGGACATGTTCCTAAGAGTAGATAAATGGAACTCCACCTACCAGCCTGCATAGGAAAAGATGGACATTCCTGGCCAAAAATATGAAAGGGCCTGGAGCTTTATTGACATTTACATCAAAAATAGTTAGCAGTGAAAGCAGCTGTTGTGGAGTGCTTTCACCTCGACGTGTTTGGAATATGCTGTGAATTGAAATACAGACCTCCCGATAAGCAATTTACCTTCTGTCAGTCTCCATGTGCTTGCAGCATTACTGAGTACTCGCTGCGACAGGCCACTTAAAGCCGCACATGTGTACAGTTCGGATGAAAGATTAACTACAATTTGAGGCAGGAAGTAACGAATTGTGGAGTGTCATTCATAATGGCCTACATTGTCATCTGCAGGGTGACACCCTAGCAAGAAGGTGCCTCTGTTGTGACTGCCTTATGGAATCAGATGTCATTCATTCTAACGAAGATCTGACTACAATTCTAACAAGCAGAGAGCAAGACAGCTTAGGACTAGAATCATTAATCTGCCTTGTTTGTTGACATTGCAGTTATGACTAAAATGCCATTATGCAAGAAATTCTTTCAGAAGTAATTCAATAGGGGCAATTGTAACACAGTGTATAATGGCCCAGAACAAAGGAGGTGCAAGGAGTTAATTTCTGTATTTATTCTTCACAGTTGATTCAGTCCATTGAATTCTCCCTCCCTTTAAAAATTTCTACTAGATGAAATATATTATGATGCCCCATGTGTAAAGTACTGGTTGCTATGTCTAAGCAATATCTAGAATTCCAGTCTCTTCAATACAAAATTTTGTACCAAGTTTTGGTTGGCAATTTCAGAAAGCAGTGTAGCACTTATGATGAATAAGAGTAGATTAAATATTTAGCTGTTCTTTCCCTAAAGCTGTTGCCCCGAACCATGGTATCTGCCTCTCTAGAAACAATATTTACTCAAATCTAAAATAAATAACTGATGGAGTTTTTCCTCCCTTGGCCAAGGAGTTCATCATTTTCAATCTGATAAGCTGCTCAACAGTGTAGGGTCAGTGGGCACCTGCCAAAGCTGATATTTCTATAGGAATCGAGCACCTTATGAGTCATTATCAACTGTATGAGTCATCACACATTTCTTTTGAAAAGAGGACACAGGGTTTCGTTTTCCTCGCTAAATGCTGAGAAGCTAGCTGCTCTGTGTCTCTTCTCTTTTGCTAACATCGGATTCTTTGGGTTCCTCGGGGTAGTGGCTAACAAGGAAATGATTCACAGCCATTTAATCCTTCACAACTCAGGTAGGAAGAAGGCATTTAGTACAATGATGCCTCAAATATCCAATGCATTTGCTCTTATGACCGTGTCTCCAAGATCTCTACAGTTGGTCGTCAATCCTTGAACCATCCCGGAACACAATTTGTCACCCCCATTACCCCTGGAATCACAGACTGCATGTGTCCAGTATTTCTACTTCTGCTTCAGATCAAAGAATGGTCTAAAGTCTTTAGTAAGCTCAGGAATCTAGGCTTTCAACCTCCTCATGCTAACCAAACTGCTCTGGGAATCTAAAACTGTCAGCAAAAACTAGTTGGGTTTTTTTGTTTGGTTGGTTGGGGTTTTTTTGTTTTTTTTACACTCTACTTTGTCAAAAAAAAGAGGTGGATATTATCACTGATCTCTGATGTATGCTGAAAGATTTGACTAAACTTACTTCAGAAGCATATTCCTGTTAATCACAATTCCAAACATGTTTCCAAGAGTACAAATACAGGCATGTATTTCAGAGACCATAAATTCACGGCATCATTTGTTGTGATTGGTTCCTGGGTGTCTGGCAGCTAAAGCTGGCTCAGCACAGAAAATTTATGTGAGGTGAGTTCTAACAGGCCTGCATGTAACAGATCAGAGGCGATACTGTGGGTGACTTTCATTTTCAGTGAAACTGCCTTATCTGAGTCTTTTGGTAGCTTCCAGCCAATAAACAGCTGAAGGAAATCACCGGCAGCTGTCTAGCTACTGGCAGACACAGCTTTGAGGCAGCTATGCAAATTAGCATGTTCCTGGAGCTCCTCCCAAAAAACAAACAGGCTGCAAACACCAAAGTTTCCACTGAACAACTTTTGCCTTTCTGTTCACTCAGGCCTATTCCTAATTCCTGTTCCTATTGTTTCTGTAACAATTTACCACAAATTGAGTGGCTTAAACAATACAAATTTATTATTCACAGTTCTGTAGGTCAGAGTACAATGGGCCTCACTGGCCTAAAATCAAGGGGTCAGCAGAATTGTATTCCTTCTGGAGGCTCTAGGGCTGAATCTGTTTCTAGAGGCCACCTACATACTTTGGCTTGTGGCCCCTTCCTCCATTGTCAAAGCCAGCAATCCAACACTCCTCTCTCACTCTGACCCCTGTGCTTCCCTCTTTCCCTTGTAAGTATTCCTGTGATCTCCCCATCCAGAACCCTTAACTTAATCACATCTACGAAGTG
This sequence comes from Physeter macrocephalus, assembly GCF_002837175.3. NCBI lineage: Eukaryota > Metazoa > Chordata > Mammalia > Artiodactyla > Physeteridae > Physeter > Physeter macrocephalus. Next base: position 70,207,459 of record NC_041228.1, read on the forward strand.
CCCATTGTGAGGTAACAGAGTCACAGGTTCTGGGGATTAGGAGGTGGACATCTCTGAGGGGCCATTTTTATCCCTCCCACCTCAAATTTATAGGAATGTTCTCTGAGTTCATTGCCTTTGTTCCAGGCTTCAGGGGTGGTCATGGCAGGGGAGGCTATCACTCCTACATAGTGAGTGAGTAAGGAAACCAAGGCTCAGAATACTTCATGACGTGCCCAGCCCCACACTTGCTTAGGCAGAATCATATGCCCGGGGTTATAAAAGGAGTGTAAAACTCATCACTTTTTAAAAACTCTCATTTTTGCACCCATATAAGGAGAACTGGGCTATCACAAAGGCATGCAGAGAGGCCCTGGTCCCCCTTTGATGACACTGCATTTTAGTCCTAGTTTTTTCCCATGCCAGCCTCTCCCAGCTTGAATCTTTGCTTTCTTTGGAGTCTGAAGCTGGATTTAACAGAGACCAAATCTTTTAAAAAATTAATTAATTAATTAATTAATTAACATCTTTATTGGAGTATAATTGCTTTACATTGTTGTGTTAGTTTCTGCTGTATAACAAAGTGAATCAGTTATACGTATACATATATCCCCATATCCCCTCCCTCTTGCGTCTCCCTCCCACCCTCCCCATCCCCCCCGCTAGGTGGACACAAAGCACCGAGCTGATCTCCCTGTGCTATGCGGCTGCTTCCCACTAGCTATCTATTTTCCACTAGCTATCTATTTTACATTTGGTAGTGTATATATGTCCATACCACTCTCTCACTTTGTTCCAGCTTACCCTTCCCCCTCCCTGTCCTCAAAATCTTTCACTTCCCTTCTTAAACCTTCTATGTGCTCTTGGCCTGTGAAGTGCCCATGTACCTTAATCCTTCATTTACATTCAGATAATAAATATCTTAAAAATAAATACTATTTATGGGGCACTGCATTAGGTTGAGCTTTCTGGTAGACTGGAGGTAAGAGTCACAACATCACTAGTATAATAGTACAGTACTGAGACTGGGAGTTGAATCTCAATACATTCCAAGAGTACAGTAGTGAGACCAGGATTCGAATCTCAATACATTCTTCTCTATCCAGGTGACCTTGGCCTGATTACTTTGTGCTTCTCTAAACTTTAATGACTTTATTTTCAAAAAGGCGTAACCTGGCACCATTATTAATGATTAAAAAGGATGACATATGATAGTACCGGGTGTGTAGAATGATGAACATATGTTTGTTCCTTCTTTTTCTCTCTTATTGCCCAGGAGAAACAGGAGAGCTGAATCATGGAACCAAATTAGGGATATTTGCACATTAAAAAAAAACAAGAAGAGAAATTTTATTTGGCAATATTTAACACTGGGAATAACTCTAAAAATTTGGAATCTCAAGTAGAATGGCAGGTGCAGAAGTGCTCCTAAGTGAGCAACTTCCAGCTATGTGTCAAATCTCATCACATAGGTGTAGATCCTAGATTTCAGGGAATTACAGTCATTCTAAGAAATTACATGGGAGATTGCTTCAGATATATGATAAAAAATGACTGGGTAATACAAATTTCTTTCCTTAATACAGGAGGATCATACAGAAGTGAAAAATAGTATAAAAGTCCTTGTCCTATTTCCTTCATTCCACCCAAAACTCATTCATTCATTTTTTGCTTATGCATTAATTCATTTGATATTTCTTGAATATGTACCGTGTGCCACTTTCATGAACCTAGGAATACCATGATGAATAAAACTAGGATGTCTGCCAAAATGGCATAGACAAGCAGTAACAATTGAGGAAAATAAGTACTATGACAAAGTATGTCAAGATGCTTTAGGTGCAAAGTGGAAGGGCATCCATTTTAGCTATTAAGGTAAAGGAGTCAGGGATGTCTTCCTAGAAAGAGAATATCTAATATGAGAACCGAATAATAAGTAGGAATTACCCAGGCAAGGAGAAAGAAGAGTGAGGGTATTCTAGGCAAAAGCAGAGCCTATGCAAAGATGTGAAGAAGAGAGTACATGCCATGTGTAGGTGAATACAAGATGTTTGTTTGGCTAGAGAATTCTGTAAAATGTTAAAACTTTTGGAAATGTACTAACACTCTCTGCCTCCCCAACCTCAATAGCTCTCTTGAATAGCAAATGTGGAACCCTCTGCCAAGAGCTTCACACTCTCCCAGAGAAGATACAGCTCCCCAAAATGTAACCATTTTTCTGTCGGAGAAGATTTCCCCAAATGTTTTTGAATCTAAAATGTTTCCCTCAGAAGTACTGACCACTTTTCCACACCTCTGCACCCATATTTTGGGGGAAACAGCCTCATGCTTCAGACCCTACTAGAATGACTCCAACCTTATTCTCTAAGGCTAGAAAATATGGATTGAGAAAAAATGCAATGGGCAGTCTACCTCATGGCTACCTGAAATGAAGCAGAAAAGTGCTCCAACTTTTCCTGTTTTTGTCCCCCAAACTTGGAAATGCAAAGTGTGATCCAGTCAGGAGAGTGAGTGGCTGTATATCTACTGAGAAGGTGTCACTTAGGGAGTCTGTCTGAAAACTACCTCCTTTCCCCTGTCACTATCAAACTTCTTTTTCTATTACCGAAGTAGATTGCCAACTTCTATAAAACAAGCAGACAAGAAGCAGAAATTAGGCTTTATAGATGATCTATTTTTAACCCAAGGAAATTTACTCCACAGAAACAGATAGAAAAGGAAAAAAAGAACCGAGTAATGGTACATAGTGGAGTTTGAGGCTTTTATGTGCTGGGAGACCAAAAGCAGGAAGAGTTGGAGTGCTTTCTGCTTACTTTAAGATCTGTCCATTCATATCATCCATCTGTTGAGAGTATGAGAACCAACAGAGTAGAATACAAGGTCCCACTTCAATGCAGCAGAGCCATATTAGATGAGAGTGTTATGAGCTCTAGGAGTTAGGTGATTTAGAGGTGAATCTGATTTCCAATAATACATCTAAAAATTGGATTTAATGAACCCCCAAATGGACAGGGAGCAAAACCATTGGAAACCTAGCAATTATTTCCTTATTGGTAATGAACAGATCTCTATAGCTGTCTCCAGTATGAGTGAAAAGAAAAAAAAATAAACACAAACATACATGTAATAAAATAAACCAAAGGCAAGGGCTTGAAAATAACTCTATAGAATAAGGGGAATGGAAAGCTCAGAAGAAGAGAACTCCAAAAGAGATTTACTGTAGCTACTAGGAAAAAAAAATCTCAAAACAGTTTGAAAACTAAGTAATATATGAGAAGATATAGCCTTTAGGAAATGGGACCCACACATAGAGAAGAAAGAGGAAAGGAAACAGAATGAAATGAAAATTATAAAAACATATTAAGGAAAAATAGAACTAAATTAAATCACATAACAAAATTACAATGAAAAGTATAGTAGACACTACATAAAATCAAGTCAGCAATCAGCAGGACAAACTTAAGTTTGTCCTTTGGAAAGAAGGATAAAATAACAAAGGACTAAAACAAATTAGAGATAAGCTGACAATGGACCAGAAATAGAAACATAGCTTCAAAGTTATACTAGTGCTTAACTAATAAACCAGAACAGCCATAACAAAAATAAAATTCAAAGACAAAATTTCAGAAAATTTTGGTGAGTGCACAGAAGACCTAAGGATTCAGATTTTAAAGTGCATACCAGGCTCTTAGCAAAAATCAATGAGAAGACATCAACTCATGGTATATACTAGCAATTTTTAAAATTACAAGCATAAAGAAGAAATCCAGATTGACTAACTCAGAGACAAAACTGCCCATCTTTAAACAAATGAAAATCCATGTTAAGTTTGCAATTTAGAAAGTATCTAGATGGTCATAGAAACAAAAAAGGAAATACCCTGAGTGACATTTGTAAGACGGTAGAATAGTAGAATAGGAAGCCCTTGACTCCCCCCTCCCCCAAAGAAAAAAAATAAAGAAATAAAAAAGTTTAGAGAAGAAATACATGAAAGAGTAAATAGGAAAACAATAGAAAAAAGCAATAAAACTGAGTTGGTTCTTTGAAAAAAATAAAATTGACAAACCCATAGCTAGATTAACTAATAAAAAAGAAGAAGATTCAAATAAATGAAATAAAAAATGGGAGAGAAGACATTACAACAGATGTCACAGAAGTATAAAGGCTCATAAGGGACTGCCATGAACAATTACACACCAACAAACTGGATTACCTGGAAGAAAGAGATAAATTCCTAGAAATATACAACCTGCCCAGACTAAACTATGAGAAATAGTAAGTCAGAATACACCTTTAACTAGTAAGCATATTGAAACAGTAATTAAAAACCTCCCAACAAAGAAAACCCCAGAACCAGGTAGCTTTGACAGTGAATTCTACCAAATATTTAAAGAAAAATTAATGCCTGTACTTCTCAAACTTTTCCAAAATTTATAGAGGAGAAAACTCTTCCAAATCATTACCCTGATACAAAACCCAAATGAAGGCAAATAAAAAAAATACTACAGGCCAATACCCATGATGAACATAGGTACAAAAATCCTCAACAAAATACTAGCAAACAGAATTCAATAGTACATTAAAAGGATCATACACCATGACCAAGTGAAATTTATTTCGTACATAGTGTGCAAAAATGGTTTAACATATGCAAATCAATTAATGGTATATACCACATTAACAGAATGAAGGATAAAAATCACATGATCATCTCAATAGATGTGGAAAAATCATTTGACAAAATTCAACATCCTTTTATGATAAAAACTCTCAACAAACTAGGAATAGAGAGAAATTACCTCAACATAATAAAGACCACAGTGAATATTATACCCAACAGTGAATGACTAAAATCTTTCTCCCTAAGATTAGGAGCAAGGCAAGGATTCTCACTTACCACTTGTATTTAACATAGCAATGGAGTCCTTACCAGATAAATTAGGCAAGAAAAAGAAACAGAGGGCATCCAAATTGGAAAGGAAGAAATAAAATTTCCCCCGTCTGTGGATGACGTAAACTTATATATGGAAAACCCTAAAGATGCCATACACAAAAAAACTGTTAGAACTAATAAAATAATTCAGTAAAGTTACAGGATATAAAATTAACATACAAAAATCAGTTGTATATCTCTACACTAACAGACTATCTGAAAAGAAAATTAGGAAAATAATCCCATTTGTAATAGCATCAAAAAGATTAAAATGCTTAGGAATAAACTCGAAGAAGAGATGAAAGACTTTTACACTGAAAACTTCAAAACATTGCTAAAAGCAATTAAAGACAATAAAAATGGGAAGACATCTATGTCCATAGATTGGAGTATTTAATGTTAAAATGTACATACTACCCAAAATGATCTACAGATTCAATGAAATCCCTATCAGAATATTAATGACATTTTTTATAGAAATTTAAAAAAAATCTAAAATTCATATGGAACCACAAAAGACCCTGAATAGTCAAATCAGCCTTGAGAAAGAAGAAAAACGCCGGAGGACTCACACTTCCTGATTTCAAAGCTTACTACAATGTATAATAGTCGACACAGTGTGGTACTTGTATGAAGGTAGACATATAGACGAATGGAACAGAATAGATAGCCTAAAAATAAATCCATCAGTATGAGGTCAACTGATCTTCAACAAGATTGCCAAACATAAACAATGGGGGAAGGATAATCTAGTCAACAAATGATGCTGGAAAACTGGATATCCACATGCAAAAGAATGAAATTAGACCTTTATCTTATAGCACACACAAAAGTCAATTTGAAACGGACTAAAAATTTAAACCTATGATTTGAAATTTTAAAAGTCCTAGGAGAAAACAGGGGAAGCATTTCATGACATTAGATTTGTTGATGATTTCATGACTATGACACCAAAAGCACAGACAACAAAAGAAAAATAGACAAGTGGGACTACATCAGACTCGAGAGCCTCTGCAGAGCAAAGAAAACCATCAGCAGAGTAAACAGGCAACTTATGGAATGGGATAAAATAGTCACAAACCATATATCTTTTAAGTGGTAAATTTCCAAAATATATAAGGAACGGCCACAAATCAATAGCAAAAACAAACAAAAAACCCAAAACCTAATAGCCTGGTTAAAAAATGGGCAAAGGACTTGAAAAGACATTTCTCCAAAGAAGACAACCAAATGGCCAACACATATATGAAAAGGTGCTCACAGTCACTAATTATCAGGAAAATGCAAATCAAAACAACAATGACATATTACCTCACACTTGTTAGGATGGCTATTACCAAAAAGACAAAAGACAGTAAGTATTGGTGAGGATGTCAAGAAATTGGAACCCTTGTACACTGTTGATGGGAATGCCAAATGATGAGGCCACTATAGAAAACAGTATGGAAGTTCCTCAAAAAATTAAAAATAGATCTAGCATATGATTCAGCAACCCCACTTCTGGGTATTTATCCAAAAGAACTGAAATAAGGATCTTGAAGAGATATTGGCTTCCTATGAGATAATAATATTCCCACATTCATTAAAGCACTATTCACAATAGCCAACACATGGAAACAATCGAAACATCCATCAAGGGATGAATGAATTTTAAAAAGCGTGATATACATACAATGAAATATTATTTAGCTTTAAAAAAGGATATCCTGCAATATGTGACAACATGGATGAACCAAAGGATATTACGTTAAGTGAAATAAGCCAGTCACAGAAGGACAAATACTGCATGATTTCACTTACATGAGGTATCTAAAATTGTCAAACTCATAGTAGCAAAGGATATAATGGTGGTTGCCAGGGGCTGGGAGATGAAGAAAGTGGAAGGTGCTAATTAATGGTATAAAATTTCAGTTATGCAAGGTGAATAAGTTCTAGGAAGCTGCAGTACAGCATTATGCCTACGGATAACAATATTGTGTTGTACACTTAAAATCTGTTAAAAGGATAGATCTCCTGTTAAGTGTTCTTACCACAATTTACAAAAAAAAAAAAAACCATACTGGCAAAATCTGAAAAATGTCTGTACCCGAGTAAATAGTATCATGACAATGTCAATTTCCTGGGTTTGCCAAAGTACTATGGCTTTGTAACATACAGTATTATCATTGAAGGAAGCTAGAAGGAAGGGTACATGGAAACTCTATACTGTTTGTGCATCTTCTTGTGACTCTATTACAAAATGAAATTATAATTTTAAGAAAAGGGGAAGAAAGAAAGAAAGGACATGCCCCGGTGGCAGGAATGCATGAGAATTTCAAAGCCAAAGCAACAGGAACTCATACTGAATGACTCTTATCAGGTCCTCAGGAATATGATGAAGCCCTAGATCTAACTACCAGTTTACAGGAAGAATAGAGGGAACCTGGAAACATGGTAAACATGACAGGGATGTCATTAGGAAACTCCTGACTGTGAGGAACTACAGAAAAACTACCTGGATTCTTTGATAAATTTCAAAAAAAGGTTGGGGAGAGGCAGGGCTGAACAACAGTAAAAATTAAAAGATACTTAGAATATCAAACACTTACAATCTATGTTCTTTTTGGATCCTCATTTTACTTAATAAATAAATTGTTCAATAAAATGGATCATGGCCTCAGGGTTGGGAGCTGCGGGTTTTAATGCCCACAAAAGAAGAGGTGAGTCATAAGCTCTGTGAATCAGGGAGTTGAAGCTGGGCTTCCTGCACAGTTGGGAGCCACAAAAGACCTGCTGGTCTGTGAATTAAGGACAGGAAATGCCTCTAGAAACTTGGGAAATGGTAAGGAAGATGGTTAATTTGGGGGGTAGGGTGGGGATACGTTCAAAATACAGTGGATCAAAAATACTCTGAAATTATCAGAAGATGAAGGTGGGATAATTTTTTAAAAGGAGAGTAAAAATGTTAATTAACTTCAGGCTATCCTTGGTATGTATATTAAAATTTAAAAGCAACCACTGAGAGAATGAAAGAATAATGCACAACTCCCAAAGAGATGGAAGCTTTCTAGCAGAAGAAAATAAATAGAATATGGGAAATTCCATTAAATCTAATAAAAAACAGGAAAAAAGGAAGCAAAGAAAAATCATGCTTTTTTCCAAGGAGAGTTGAAATAATCAAAAAAATTGACCATATATGAGGCCCTACGACTATGTCACAAAATTCTAAAAAAGCTGGAAACTGGTAATGAAGATATATTCTCCCAAACTCATATATCTGGAAACTAAAATGAGTCTAATTCAGAGGTAAGGAGAAAAAAAATCATAATGGAAATTTCAAAATATTCAGATTTCATTAATTGGTCACAAAAGAAGATGAAACTATTTCATTGTTCATCAGAATTTTAGGAGCCCACTGCTTTCCTGAGTTTTTGTTTGTTCTGCATCTCAGTGCCTCTTTGGGAGGCCTCGGCTCTATCTAGGCTGTCTGGTCCTCCAGCTTCTCAGAGCCCCGCGGGAGCTCTGAAGACTGTTCCCTTTACAGCTCCTGACACCTTTTGCCCTGCCCAGCAGAGGTTTACCCCGTGTGTGCCCAGATTAGTGTGCAAAGACCAAGTCCAGACCCTATGCATTTTTGGAGCTCTTTCTCTGTGGCCTGCGCCCCGCCCCATCTGGTTCTCTGCTCCACAGATTCCAGCTCCTGAGCCTCCCCTGACTCCAAACTCTGTGGCTGTGACTCATCCAGCACTCTGTTGGATCCCTGCTCTGCACACCAGTCAGGAAAATGCCTCCAGGCAGAAAGCCAGGGCGGACATTCTCTGGGATCACAGTCCTGCAGGGCTCAATGTCTAAAAGCAGTCCCGTATATTTTTGTCCAGTTTTTAGTTATTTATATCAGGAAGGCAAGTCCAGTCCCACTCTTCTAGCTGGAAGCAGCAGTGCAATCCATATTAATTTTAGCATTTTTCCCCATTCACTATGTGAGACTTTTCTTTTCCTTTCTTGTTTTTTCCCACCATAGTTTCAAGACAATTTGAAATTTGATTTTTTTTTTGAAGTATAGTTGATTTACAATACAATATTAGTTTCAGGTGTACAACAGGAATTTGATATTTTTACAGGTTATATACTCCATTTAAAGTTATGATAAAATATTGACTATATTCTCTGTGCTGTACATTCATCAATGTACATTCATCCTGTATCTTATTTATTTTATACCTAGTAGTTTGTACCTCTTAATGCCCTTCCTCTATCCTGTCCCTCCCCCCACCCTTCTCCCCACTGGTAACCACTGGTTTGCTCTCTACAGCTGTGAGTCTGTTTCTATTTTGTTATTTTCATTAGTTTAGTTTATTTTTTAGATTCCACATGTAAGTGAAAACATACAGTATTTGTCTTTCTTTGTCTCACTTCACTAAGCATAATACCCTCTAGGTCTATCCATGTTGCTGCAAGTGGCAAGATTTCATTCCTTTTTATGGCTAATATTCCATCACATGTACATATATATGTATATATCACATCTTTATCCATTCATCTGTTGATGGACACGTAGGTTGTTTCCATATCTTGACTATGGTAAATAGTGTTACTATGCAAATATCTTTTTAAATTGGTATTTTTTTTCCTTTGTGTATATATATATATATATATATATATATATATATACCCAGGAGTGGAATTGCTGGATCAGATGGCAGTTCTATTTTTACTTTTTTGAGGAACTTCCATACTGTTTTTCATAGTGGCTGCACCAATTTACATTCCCACCAACAATATACTAGGGTTCCCTTTTCTCCACATCCTCACCCACATTTATTTGTTATCTTTTTGACAATAGCCATTCTGACAGGTGTGAGGTGATATCTCATTGTGGTTTGGGTTTACATTTACCAGATGATTAGTGATGTTGAGTGTCTTTTCATGTGCCTGTTGGCCATCTGTATGTCTTCTTTGGAAAAATTTTTATTCAGGTCTTCTGCTCATTTTTTAATTGGATTGTTCAGGGTTGTTTTTTTTTTATATTGATTATATGAGCTCTTTATATATTTTGGATATTAACCCCTTATCAGGCATATCATTTGCAAATATCTTCTCCCATTCAGTAGGTGATATTTTTGTTTTGTTGGTGGTTTCCTGCACTGTGCAAAAGCTTTTAAGTTTGATTAGGTCCCATTTGTTTATTTTTGCTTTTGTTTTCCTTGCCTGAGGAGACAGATCCAAAAAAGTATTGCTAAGACTTATGTCAAAGAATGTACTGACTATGTTTTCTTCTAGAAGTTTTATGGTTTCCATTTTTACATTTAAGTCTTTAATCCATTTCGAGTTTATTTTTGTATATGGTGTGAGAAAATGTTATAATTTCATTCTTCTACATGTAGCTGTCCAGTTTTCCCAACAGCACTTATTGAAGAGACTGTCTTTTCTCCATTGTATATTTTTGTCTCCTTTGTCATAGATTAACTGACCATTTGTACATGGATTTATTTCTGGGCTCTCTGTTCTGTTCCAATGATCCCCATTCTGAGGGTTGTCTTCATTTTGTTGGTGGTTTCCTGCACTGTGCAAAAGCTTTTAAGTTTGATTAGGTCCCATTTGTTTATTTTTGCTTTTGTTTTCCTTGCCTGAGGAGACAGATCCAAAAAAGTATTGCTAAGACTTATGTCAAAGAATGTACTGACTATGTTTTCTTCTAGAAGTTTTATGGTTTCCATTTTTACATTTAAGTCTTTAATCCATTTCGAGTTTATTTTTGTATATGGTGTGAGAAAATGTTATAATTTCATTCTTCTACATGTAGCTGTCCAGTTTTCCCAACAGCACTTATTGAAGAGACTGTCTTTTCTCCATTGTATATTTTTGTCTCCTTTGTCATAGATTAACTGACCATTTGTACATGGATTTATTTCTGGGCTCTCTGTTCTGTTCCAATGATCTATGTGTCTGTTTTTGTGCCAGTACCATACTGGTTTGATTACTGTAGCTTTGTAGTATAGTCTGAAGTCAGAGAGTGTGATACCTCCAGCTTTGTTCTTTTTACTTAAGACTGCTTTGGCTGTTCAGGGTCTTTTGTGGTTTCATATAAATTTTAAAATTATTTGTTCCAGTTCCGTGAAAAATGTCATGGGTATTTTGATAGGGATTGTATTAAATCTGTAAATTGCCTTGGGTACTATGGACATTTTAATATTAATTCTTCCAGTTCATGAATGCAGATATCTTTCTATTTCTTTGTATCATCTTCAGTTTCCTTCATCAATGTCTTATAGGTTTCAGAGTATGGATCTTTTACCTCCTTGTTCAAGTTTATTCCTAAGTATTTTATTCTTTTTGATGCAATTATAAATGGGATTGTTTTCTTGCTTTCTCTTTCTGATAGTTTGTTATTAGTATGTAGAAAAATAAGAGATTCTGCATAATAATCTTGTATCCTGCAACTTTATTAAATTTATTTTTTAGTCCTAATTGTTTTTTGGTGGAGACTTCAGGATTTTCTACATAAAGTATCATGTTGTTTGCAAATGGTGACAGTTTTACTTCCCTTCCAATTTGGATGCCTTTTATTTCTTTTTCTTCTCTGACTGCTGTGGCTAGGACTTTCAAGACTATGTTAAATAGGAGCAGCAAGAGTGGGCATCCTTGTCTTGTTCCTGATTTTAGAGGAAAGGCTTTCTGCTTTTCATCATTGAGTATTATGTTGGTTGTGGGTTTGTCATAAATGTCATTTATTTTTGTTGAGCTATGTTCCCTCTAATACCCATGTTGCACTGTGCCCTGGAGTCTTGCAATCCTTGTAATTGCCGAGCTGCTAGACCAAAGAAAGAACCCAGCATCAGTGACAGAGACATCTGTGATTTATTGGACAGGGAATCTTACAAGTCAGAGTCAAAGGTCCTGGAACAATGTTTATGGTCAATGGCAGGTAGGACGTAGCAGCAATCTTTGCTCCACAGGAGAGTAGGAGGCTATCAGTTATGGGGGTATGATGTCAGAAGGGATCCTTGGTTGCCAGGGGGACTGGGGCGAGGGCCAGCATTTCCTGTTGATGATGGAACATACCAGAGTCATTCTGTTCCAAGGGCTAGAACAATTGTTAGCTGGGGGTTGGATCAATCATGCAAGTGGTTACTGATTAAACTTTCAGCTTAGGAAGGGGAGGCAATCATGTGCATACGGTAAGGGTGAGGCAGGACTGGGTTCGGCAGGGGATGTACAGAGAGCAAGAGAGCAGCCATCTTGTGGGGCCTGACCCTACAACCAACTTTGATGAGGGTTTTTATCATGAATGGGTGTTGAATTTGTCAAATGCTTTTTCTGCATCTATTGAGATGACCATGTGATTTTTATCCTTCATTTTGTTAATATGCTGTATCACATTAATTGATTTGCAGATATTGAACCATCCATGCCTCCCTGGAATAAATCCCACTTGATCATAGTTTATAATCCTTTTTATATATTGCTAAATTAGGTTTGCTGACATTTTGTTGAGAATTTTTGCATCTATATTCATCAGAGATATTGGCCTGTAATATTCTTTTTTTGTAGTGTCTTTGTCTGGTTTTTGTATCAGGTTGTCTGGTTTTTGTATCAGGTAATGGTGACCTGATACACAGAATGAGTTTCAGGGTGTGCCCTTATGTGTTTGGTAGAATTTACCTGTGAAGTGTTTGGTCCTAGACACCTGTTTTTTTGGAAGTTTTATGATTACTAATTCAATTTCAATACTAGTAATCATAAATTCAGATTATCTATTTCTTCCTTATTCAGTCTTGGAAAATTATGTTTCTAGGAATTTATCCATTTCTTCTAGATTGTCCAATTTGTTGGTATGTAACTGTTCATAGTATTCTCTTATGATTGTTTGTATTTCTGTGATATCAGTTTTAATTTTCCTCTTTCATTTCTTATTTTATTTGGGTACTTTCTCTCTTTTTAATGATCCTGCCTAAAGGCTTATCAATTTTGTCTGTCTTTTCAAATAACTAGCTCTTGGTTTCATTGATCTTTTTTATTGTTTTCTTGGTTTCTATTTTATTTATTTCCATTCTGATCTTTATTATTTCCTTCCTTCTGCTGACTTTGGGCATTGTTTGTTCTTTTTCTAATTTCTTTAGATTGTATGTTAGGTTGTTTGAGATGTTTCTAGTTTACTGAGGTAAGCCTGTACTGCTATAAACTCTCTTAGGACTGCTTTTGCTGCATCTCATAGATTTTGGAAAGTTGTGTTTTTTAATCTGCATTTATTTCAAGGTATTTTCTGATTCCCTGTTTGATTTCTTTGTTGACCCATTGATTTTTTTAGTGGCATTTTTTGTTTATTCTCCATATGTTTGTGTTTTTTCCATTTTTCTTCCTATAACTGATTTTTTCTTTTTTTAAAATTTAAATTTATTTATTTGGCTGCATTGGGTCTTCGTTGCTGCACGCGGGCTTTCTCTAGTTGCAGTGAGTGGGGGCTACTCTTCATTGTGCTGCACAGACTTCTTATTGTGGTGGCTTCTCTTGTGCAGCACTGGCTCTAGGCACGCAGGCTTCAGTAGTTGCGGTGCGTGGGCTCAGTAGTTGTGGCTCGCAGGCTTAATTGCTCTGCGGCATGTGGGATCTTCCCGGACTAAGACTTGAACCTGTGTCCCCTGCATTGGCAGGTGGATTCTTAACCACTGCACCACCAGGGAAGCCCCATGTAATTGATTTCTAGTTTCATACCACTGTAGTGGAAAATATGCTTGATATAATTTCCTCTTAAATTTGTTGAGACTTATTTTGTGGCCTACATGTGATCTCTCCTGGAGAACATTCCATGTGCACTTGAAGGAGTGTCATTGTGTGGGAACACCCTTATGCAGTCTGCGTGTGCCTAGCAGCTTTGGTGGGAGAGCTGGATCTGACGTGAACATGGGCCACATCTTCCGCTGGGGTGCACTGGCAGCTACTGCCTTGGTGAGAGGCAGGGCTGGAGTTGGAGAGGGGTTAGAGCCAGAGCCAGGTGCAAGCTGGGGCTTCTCTTATGCTCAATGGCATTCACTTCCCTACTGGGGATGGGGAAAGGGCCTGAGGGCTTAGAACTGCACTTCTGTGCTGATTTCACTTTTTCCCCGTAAAAACTGCATGCCTTGTTTAGAGGCTGGGTCGGGGCTAGAGGGGTTGGAGCCACACTACTGAGCTGGTTTTGCTCTCTCTCCAGCATGTGCAGGGACGCATGCACTGGCAAAGGCTGCCTCTGCCCTGGTCAGAGGCAAGACTGGGATCCAACCCAGCCCTGTTCCCTCTAAGTGTGCATACTTTCATTGGCAATGGCAGCCTCTGCCTTAGTGGGAAGCAGTGTAGGAGCAAGATGGGTTACAGCAAGAGCGTACTGTGTGCTGGGAGGTGCACTGGGGAGGTCCTGGCAAGCCAGCCAGAGCACCAGGCAGTTTTTAATCTGCTGCCTCAGTGCTGTGATTGGGAGTAAGCAAGTCTGTGAGCACACACTCTTCAAGAGTGGAGTCTTGGTTTCTTATAGCCTTCCGGTAAGCCCCACTTGTTTTCAAACCAGCTAAAGGGGTGTGTCTTCCCAGTGTCAGACCCCAGGGCTGCAGTGCTAATATGTGGCTCGAACCCCTCTCTCCCCAGGGAGGATGCCCGAGACTATGCTATCCCCTTCCTCTTCTGGATCCCTTGCTAGGGGTGCAGGTCTCAATTAGATTGCTTCTCGTCCCTTCCTTCAAGACCTTGTGTGGATTGTTCTTTACAGCCCTGGTTGTAGAAGAGCCATCCTGCTAGTCTTCAGGTCGATTTCAGTGATAACTGTTCTATATGTAGTTGTAGTTTTGATATGCTCACGGGGAGAGGTGAGCTGAGCACCCTTCTACTCCGCCATCGTGATCCTGCCTCTGGATGAAATTCGACTTCTAATTAAGCTCCAGTCAAAGCATAAGTCCAGAATGACAGAGACATTTAAAACTTAGACACTAAACAAAGTAAAAGTAGAAGGAGATAACGCTATTTAACTCATTTACTATGAGTGCAGGGTGTTAACATCCACATCACCCCAAAGACCTACTTCCATCCCCACCAAGAAAGCAGATTCCGGGAGGACTGTGGCTGTAGGAAAGTGGTCTCATAACTCCTTTACTGGCTCCTATTGTGGGATTCCTTCCCAAGACACAAGAAGTACAAGTGATAACCTTCACTTGTAAGTGATACTCTTCTCCACGAGACTGTGCTCACAATCATCTTTACTTTTAGTTTTCATCTGGATGGCAGCAAAAGACATACACGGTCCCAGAACCGCCTGAACTAAGGTGACTGACTATAACTTGCACAGTGCGCTCCTGCAGTACCAGAGTCCGTCACTGTGGTTCCACTCTCCCCTTTGAGACGGGCACCATTTGGCTTTCGTCAGGCTGTCCACAGTGCAGGTGGACAGGTGGGCCGCACGTCCTTGTCATGGGCCTCTCAAGGCTGCCTTCCTGCCCCCGAGAGCTCACACAAATGCAAATTTCCCGGGAGGCGCTCCCTAACTCACCCCCCTGCCTCCCTGATCAGCCCCACTTATTCCCACAGCCCTGAAGGGGCACACACTTCATGATTAGGAAAAGCCCTCGGAGCGCCTTCCCCTCGCCTCTGATTTCCACGGAATAAAAGGCGCTGGTGCAGCGGGGTCGTTCCCTTGCTTCTGCCTAACCCATCCTGCTTACACAGCAGGCCCGTCAGCAAACACCGGTCGGCTAGCATGCCAGCTTGACCACACCTTCCCTTTCGGTGATTTACTACTACATGACTCACGTTTCGGTTATGAACATTCAGAAAGTGCCATGTGCTGACTGAAGGTGTGAGTGTCCTTAATCTTCTGGCTAAATTTTAAACATAATCTATGCTCGTCCCTTAATTTCATGAAAACCATTTAAAGGAGGCAACAAACATAATAAGCGTAATTGTTCCAATGAAGAAGTAAACAGGAAAAGAAAGAAGCTAAATGCTTGAGATATTTTTGGTTAGGTTCATAATAGCTTATATTACAAATTAAGCCCCAACTTGGTAACAGAGAAACCTTTCTGTTTTGCTTGCGTAAATTGTCTTTTGTTTTATTTTAATTGGGTAGGTAGTATTTTGGGAGGTTTTAGGTTAAAGATGATTGAAACATTAACAACTGCTATTTGTTGAATTTCTTTATATCATTCCAACTCATTTTCTTGCATTTGACTAAAAGACTGAAATTAAACATACTATCCTCTATGTCCCATATTATTTTCAATTTTTATGGAAGATCAAACAAATGTGCAACTTGCATTTATATACTCTCCATGGTAGAACATGGAAGAAAAGTTGATGCAGATAGAGGATATTAAAGTATAAGAGCTACCAAGATAAAAAAGATAATTTACTTATTTACTTATGAAATGGCAATTAGAATCGTCTAAACTTTACAGTTTTTTTTCTTATGAGATTCCCAAAGAAACTTCCTAATAACACTTGCAAATGTTTCCATAAGAAGGAAAGTTTATGAAACATGTTTAAATATTTATGGAATGTTAAAAACGAGGCATTAATTGGCAAACAACTTAATTAAAATGCTTTCTCAAGTAATGAGCAACAAATACTTCCCTATCTGTTTTGCACGCCATTTGTCTGTGTTTGTTAAACCCGCCTGTCAGTCAAACTTTGCTTCAGGTAATTTTTTTGCTCTGTGGGGAAAATCTTCAAAAATTACATCTGAATTTAAAATCTTTTGATTATCATTTTTATCTAACAAATTCTCTTTTTCACTTCATCTTCTATATGTCCCAGTAAACCACCATCCTGGGAATTTAGGGCCTGAAGATGAAATTCCGCATCAAGGCATAACTGACTTTCCAAAAAACACTCTCCAGAGAACAAACTGAATCAATCTAGAATCAACAAACAGTGCAGTTAATTAATGAGAACACCATAAGGGAGCTTTTTTAAACAATGTTGACGGCTGCTGCCTCAGGACCAATAGCACCAGAAGTTATTGCTGGTTTGAAAAAAGTGACTCTTAGGGGTCCCCCAAGGCACCTTGTGCTTACATTAGCTATTTACCACAACTTTTCCTTTTATCTGAACCCAGGGGCAGTACAGTTATTTCCTAAATTACTTTTTAAGTGATGCTTATTCCTGCCAGTAGCCTGAGGTGCAACGAAGGTACCACAGAGCGAAGAAACACAGAAACCAAGTCGGAAACAGCACTGAACAGTCTGCAGAAAAATCCCTGTCCTGTAGGGTTGTTTTCCAAACCACAAATCCTGAGATGGCACGAAAAGTGGCAGGGGCTCCTTTCTCCGGTTTGGTCTAACTGGGGGGGGTGAAGAGGGGAAAGCGAAGCTGGGGGAGCATCAGAGGCAGGTGTTGGTGCTGGGTGTGAAGAGTTGGGAAGAAGTAAATACTCATCTCTGGCATCAAGCCTTCTTAAAACTAAGGCAACTGAAAGATACCTTATAATAAAGTCCTGCTACACCTTGTGCTTTAGTGGCACTGATCCACAAAATCTTACTGCCCACAGAATGTGTCTCAAAGGCAGGCAGCTGTCTTTTGTTCACTGATAACCCCCAGCTTCAAAACCAGTGCCTGGCACATGATAAGCACTCAAAAAATAGTCGTTGAATGAATGATTAAATGCTCAATGACTAAAGTGAGTGGAATCTGGTAACAGAACATCTCAGCTCTGCCAGTGATTCCCCCAGCAACTGAGAGGCACCTAAAGAAATCCTTAGTTTTTAGAATTAGCCGTTTGTCATCAATGTCTAATGCATGCTACAAAAAATAAGATCCTTAAAATTCAGTCACTCCTTAAGTATTGATCTAAAACCTAGTAGATATCATGTATTATGATAGACTTGGAGATCAACAGTGATTAAAAGACAATTTGGTTCCTGCCCTGAGTTTGTAGTCTGATAGGGAAAGCAGATATCAGTCTAATAATTATACCAATATATAATTAAGAAAATGTGATCAGTGCCTTAAAAACAATACAGGGGTCTATGAAAGCACATAAAAGCGTTCAGAAAATTGGAGTGGTTATATAAGGCCATTTTCTTATATGATAAAAATATTTTAAATGCAGAATAGATAATTTAAGGAAGATATGGGGCTTAAGGGTTCACAAAGCTAGACTAGTCATCTCCCATCTTTTCTTGTGAATTCCAACCTCATCCAAGCCTCTGAAATACGGTTATTCAAGATGTCAGCTGTTTCAAACTATGTTGTGCAGTTCCAAAACTTTCAAAACTTGTACACGCCCACAAGGACTATTTTAGTAGAATAAGTAGGCATTAAATTCAGTAAGTCTTAATTCCTTTTCCTATAATTAGGATTTTTAAATATCTTAGCAAAAAAGAAGATTAATTCTTTAATTAATGAATAAAAAGTATAGTTTCTAAACTTTCTGACTTTAAAAAAAATTTAAGTTTCATATTAAGCACAGTAATAGGAAAAAAAAGATATTTGTTGACTGCTTTTTGTGCACCAAGAACAATGCTAGATTCTCTTACTCATTTTAAAATATTCAATTAGAGTTTAGTTTGCTTTCTAGACAAGATTCCTATTTTTATACTCTTTTTAAAATCTATCTATCTATGTATTTATTTAATGTAAGAATGGATAAGGTGAAATAGTTCAAATCATGCTGGTGAACATTTTTAAAAATTTAAAGAAAAATATGGATACAGACACACAGACAGTATCAATCAGTTATATTTATTAATGTGTGTCCAGTGCATAAACAGCATTGGGCAAATAAAGGTGCTCTGTTGTTGAATGAATAGGTGAGGTATCTGGAGAGCCCCTGATTTTTCTGGCTGTGTGTGTCTATGTGCGGCTGGGAGAGGTGGAGATGGAGGAGGGAGACAAGCTGTCACTATGCTACTACTCATGCTTCATTCTTCCCAATTCCTTTATTTTGTAGGCTATTTGCTACCTAATAAAGTTGAATTTCGTCAATGATAGAAGTTACCAGAGTTAGTTAGGAACTGTAGCTTAAAAAGTGATGGTGTCATGAGAACTGGACAAAACAAAAAGACAAAAGAGCAGCTTGGATTTTTAGGCATAATCCATGGTGGACACAGGCAAATGTTAGAGAGCCTACCTGATACTGAATAGGATAGCAAACTTCGAGGAGTACAGTGGTGGTGCGGGGGCGGGGGTGAGAGTTTACATAAATTGCTCTATTTTACTGCACTTCCATTCAGAAATAGTCAAGTGCTTATGTCTTGGTGAATGTGGCACTTCTCTTCACCTTGGTAGTCACACACACTCCTGATCTCTTCCACAAGTTTGGGAATTCCAGATGGTAAGGCACATTACCTAAACTAATATGACATTCAGATCAGACTTGAATCCAAGGAAGAAAAGATCAGTAAAAGCTGGAAAGTTAAAGATCTCACTTATTAAAATAAGTTTTTTTAGAAATAAAAACTTACTTCCTTCATCTCCAAAGAATCTAATGTGTACCAGTCAATGATCAACACACTGAAGACCATAGAGAAATAATACATGTGTCACAGAAAAGGGGACCTGGAGAAGAAAAGTGAAAATCAAGGCATTTGAAAAATAATTTTAAGGTGACAATGTTTAAGAAAAGCACTAAATGAAGTATTTGCTGAAACAAGCGTTAAGAGACCAAGGATGGTAGAATTGCATAAAATGAAGACCGTAGAAGAACAGGAAGAATATAAAATGTAGTAAGAAAAGCAAGGGAGGAAAGCATTAGGAAATTATTTTTGAACTTTTTCCATTTACATAAACACGTGATGATTCTCTGGCAAAGGGGAAGATTAATGTAATGCCAGGAAACAATAAAAATGGACAGGAAACAACTATGCTTCAAAAACAACAAAAAAGTCATATTTTTGTGAAACTAGTAATGACTACACACTGTCCTCTTCTCCAGTAACGAATCACAAATCAAGGAACTGAATTAAGTAGTAATTGTTTCCAGACTTTCAAAGGAAATAAATAAGTAGCATTCAACCATCACATATCTTGGCACATAATATTCCATCTAAAAACTATGAAGCCAGGACAGACACCAGAGGTAATCTACTAAAAGAAGAAAAAAATAGAAGTATTAAATGCAATAATCATAACCTCTACAAAAGCAGATAATGTCTGGCAGTCTGTGTAAATATTAGCAGATAACTAAGTACCCTTAATCTTAAAGTAGAAGTTCCACAGAAAGTTTTACATGACAAAAAGAATATCCAATGTAACTGCAATTCTGAAAAAAAAATCAATCTAATTCTACAGCATTCTGCAGATTCATTCTTGAATATGAAGACTAGATTTAAGAGCCTAGGGCTCTGGGACAAGTCTTGGTTGTTCTTATAGGCTGGGTTATATCTGATCTAAACCCATAAGATTCCCTTTAGCTTCACAGCAAGATGTGAATGAGGTTGTGGCTTTCGATCAAATTAGATTCCCAGATAGCCTCTTTCTTTGTGGGTAAATTGCTCTTCTCTAGAATTCTATTGTTAGGGCTAGTCCAGAATTTAGCCAAACTCCATGGTGGCAAGGACATCTGGGCATTTACCTCAACGTGTTCAACATGTTGTCAGATCGAGAGATATATATGCATCACAGAATGGAAACTTTTGGTTTCACAAAGCATTGGAAATACCTCCTAAGAAGAGAAGTGTCTGTTTGGATTAGATGGTTTCCAGTTAAACAGATGGGGTACCGGCCTCCTGGGTTTAAAACTGGCAGAACATTTTGGGGCATCCAATAAAAGAATCAACAGTATTTAAAGAGGAAGCAGAAACACTGGGGTCAAAAACATGACATATTTTCTCATGACAAATAATAAAGTTAACATATCTACAAGTTAAATGTGCTGAAAAATTTGATTCTTTGACAAAGTACAATTATGTAAAGTAATGGAAAATTTGACTTTTTTTAGATTTCAACATTTTTGTCCTAAAGTCATTCAATTTAGCATACAAATATCAATTTTATAGAAAACATCTACTTTTCTATAGTTAAGAGTTAGGATTATCCATGATAATGTCGGCCTTTTCCTTCTACCATTCAGCCTAGTCTCAAACTATAAGTAAGGCTCAACCAAGAATGAGTTCAAGTTAATTTAATAATCACATATCGGCTACTAAATATGCTCCAGGTAGTATGCTAGTTTCAAAAGGTGAATAACACTCAGTCCCTTCCTTCAAGGATTCACCATTTAAGAATAAATTCCCCACATTTTTCCTGTTTCCACATTCATCACATGGGCAAGACATTCCAGAAGTGAGTTCTAACCTGGAGGTATGATCTTCTTAAGAGTCTGACTGACTATGGCCTTTCATATCCTCCAGCCTCTTATTTGAATATTGTTGCTCTAGTAGAAGGAAACCAATTTAGCATCCAATACTTATAACAAAGGCTTTCAAGTGCTATTTAGAAATCTGAATCAAAAGAGTTGAGGGAAGACAATGAGTAAAGTTTTGCACGTGTTCTCTTGGATTCTTTTGGAATATCCACACAGACTATCCAGTATTCCATGTATCTGAGTTTAGGAGATAAATCTACAGTATGGATACAGACAGCAGGATGATCCACATATGGGTAGATGCTGAAGTTCTGAATGCAGATAACTTGTGTGTGTTAAGAACATACAGAGGAAGCAAACATGGTAAAGGAGTCCAAGAAGTTAATATGTTGTAAAAAAAAAAATCAAAGGTAAAGTTATTTCCACAAGAGATTTAAGTGGCTTCAAATTCAGAAGAGTTCAAATAATATGAGACCTGATAAGAATGGATTGACTGTGGCAGTTTAGATACAACTGTTGACTTTTGTCTAAGCAAATTTTATAGTGAATTGAGGAAGGAGCCTAGATTTTACAGAGAAGTACAGAAAAAAAATTAGTGTGGAACAGATAGATTTAAAGATTATCTAGGGACTGCCCTGGTGGCACAGTGGTTAAGAATCTGCCTGCCAATGCAGGGGACATGGGTTTGAGCCCTGGTCTGGGAAGATCCCACATGCCACGGAGCAACTAAGCTCATGTGCCACAACTACTCAGCCTATGCTCTAGAGTCCATCAGCTACAACTACTGAGCCTGCATGCCACAACTACTGAAGCTCTCACGCCTAAAGCCCATGCTATGCATTAAGAGAAGCCACCGTGACAAGAAGCCCACACACTGCAATGAAGAGTAGCCCCCGCTTGTCGCAACTACAGAAAACCTGTGTGCAGCAACAAAGACCCAACGCAGCCAAAAATTAATTAATTTAAAAAAATAAAGACTATCTTTTGTGTAACTTAACTATGAAGAGACAAAAAAATATATAAAGTAAGGACTAGAAGAGTATTCCAGTTTAAACAAGGAATTGGGGAGAGGAGTTATTTGTTGGTTTGCTTGACTTTGTTTGCTATTGTTATTTAATTAAAATTAACTTAAGATCATTAGAGAGAACTTGTTAAAAATGGGATGTTGAAAACCAAAAACTGAGAAATCCAGGAAAGAAAACACATTTTACGGAACTTCCTTTTCTGATAGCAAAGGAAATTAAAGAAAAGAAGCAAAAATAAAGAAAAGGACTGTATATAAGATAGAGCTTTAGAAAAGCTCTAACTTCTGAAGACAAACTGCAAAATATATCTCATTTTGGAACAAAATTTTTAACAACTAAGTAGAAACTACTAAGCCAAGGAATTAAAATACATCAAAAGCATACAAAGGTCATTAACCTTTGTATATCCAACAACACTGCATTTTAATACATAAAGAAGAAGGTGTTAAAAATGTAAGGAGAATTAAACAAAACCATGGTGGTAGTGAAACACTTTTTAAAACGCTTGTAGAATCTGGTAGGTCAAAAAAATCAACAAATAGATAACATACAGGTAATTAGAATAACAGGCTTGATTCTATATACATGAAATATACAATTTAATAATGTACTAAAAAAGTGAATTGTCTTATCAGAAAAATGAGAAAGAATCATGAAAAGGTAATTCATAGAAAAAGAAGCATAAGTGGATAATATAAATAAGAAACATGTCAACCTTACTATTAATTGAAGATGTGCAAAATAAAAATAATTTGAAACCTTACCTCCTTGTAGATCTAAACAGGTTGAAAAACAATAATGTCCAGTGATGATGAGAATATGGGAATCTATGCAGTAATTTGCATTATTGGTGTAAGTATAAATTGGCACAGTTTTCTAGAGATAATTTGGCAATAAAACTAAATTTTAAACGTTCACACATTTTGGTCAAGCGATTCCACTTCTAATAATTTCTTCAGGAAAGAACAGTTTAAAGGTGTATGTACCAGGATGTCTTCTTAAATGATGTTAAGAGAGTCATAAATTTAAATCAATGAGAGTTTTGCAAATATTAGAGATTAAATCAACTATTCTCAACTATGACATGAGAAATAATAATAGAGGAAAGCAGGTTAAGTGAAGAACAGTAAATGAATTATAATCCCACTTATGTAAATTTAAAATTTACATATGTGTAGCAGATAATAGGTTTTTTTAAATTGAAGGAATCTACTTTTATTTGGGGGATTGTGTAAGTGTCTCTTAGGCAAATATGGAGCTTTGTGTGATTCACTTAAGGTTATCATTTCCTGGTAGAACAAGATGGTTGTGTCTTAGGTCATCAACTGCACAAGATTCAGATTTGCTCCCTGAGATCTGACGGTACTGACACCAGATGAAATGCATCAGAATTGCCTCACCAAGGTCTATGTCAGGGAAAACTCCTGAAATAAAATTACCTCAAAGAAAGAGTGAAAATAGGCTCATGAGCAGGGCTCAACACAAGGATCCCAGGATTTATGGAGGAGGATTGTTCCAGCAGAACCTCACGGAAACAACTGGAGACCTCATCACACAGGTGCTTGTGCTCCAGGAAACCACGGAATGTAGACAGAGGAGGAATACAAAGCATTTATTCAACAAATATTTCTTTGAGTGTTTCCTCCATGGCAGTTATTGTTCAAGGTGCCTTTAATACAATAGTGAATGCAAAATACAAACATCCTTGTCTTCCTGGAGCTTACAGTCTAGTGGGGAGAAACAGCCAATAAACAAACATATTAAATTGGTGATATTAAGGTCTACAAAGTGAAATACTGCCAGGAGGAGTGCAGGGGTAGGATAGGAAGATGGCTATTTTGTGCAAAGTAGTCTCTGAAGGCCTGGGAAGATAAATTTTGATGAGGCATCTGGAACAAGTGAGGAAACAAACTATATGGATATCTGGGAAAGGATTTCAGACTGAGAGAACAGTAGAGCCATACACCCAGAATGTGTTTCTTATACAAGGTACTTAGGAGGCCACTGAGGATAGGATGAAATGAAGGGGGTGTGGAGATAACTGGAGATGACAGATAGGAAGGGCCAGTCCTTATAGGGTTTCCTAGGCCATTTTTAGAATTTTGGCTTTTACTCTGCAAAAGAGAGGAAGTCGCTGGAGGAGTCTGAGTAAAGGAAACTGTTGGCTGAGGTCAGCACTGAGGAAATGAAAGTGTTATTGAAAGGACCACAGTGGTCTGCATGGCCACTGCAAGGCCACATGGCCTTGCTCAGCCGCATTCACGAGGTTGTGGAGGATATCCTTCAAGAGAGCACTACACAAAAGCAAAAACGATAGCAATAATTGACTTTTAAAATCAATTATTAATTTTTGATATGTGTGGAGAATGGCTTTTACTCTTCCACTGAGTTTTAATCTTTTGCCATAGTCATGTTATCAGACAAATAATAAAGTTACAATAACAAGCAAAATATAGACAAAGAAAAATGTAACAAAGAAAAGAAGGAATCTAGGATCAAAATCACAGAAAAGAGTAAAAGAAATATGTAATGAGTACAGAGGAAGGACTGGGTTTGAAAAGGCAAAGAACACATCTTTCTAAAAGACTGGAAGAAAAATAGAAGTAGGAAATAGATGTGTTTTTAGGCATGTTGATGGGAGATTTGAGGAATTTTCATTAAGAAACTCTTAATCTCCTCTGTAACATATAAAAGAGGTTAATTTGCTTAGAGAAAGATTCTAGATGTTTGAATTGGGGACTTGAAGAGGTTGGCAAGCATTTGAAATAGCTGTAATGGGAAATGGTGCTGAGAAGGCAGCTGAAATTGGGAACCATAAAAATATAATGTCACCATTGCTCACATTTATGTAATTTTTTTCTAGCAGCCCCCAAGCATCTCAGAAATAGAAGTAGAGAAGGCAGATGTTTGGATTAAACCAAGTTTCAGAAGCGCAGTATAACAAGGAACAGGCTCTGGGAGACTTTAACTTCTGGCCATGATGTACTAACAGGGACTGGATTTGCCCGCATACCTTAAAAACTATATAATTAGACAAAATACATGCAACAACAATTTTCAGACAATTGACAGAAGTCTAAAAAACAGTGATCCCTGAGAAAAGGAAACAAATGAGATGAGACCTATAGTTGTCCAAGCTAATTTCCCACAGAAACTTTCAAACCTTCAGTGCAAAGGGAAACCCAATTAAAGCCCAGGGGTCTGGCTGAGTAGAGGAGACAGAGCTGGAAGTTCAGGAAGGCCAAGATGGCTAAAATTTGTTGCAAGGCAGGGAACTCAGAGAAAGGAATTACATCAAGATAGCTCCAGAGATCGGCAGAGGTTTTCTCTGGAGTGTGTGACTAAGTACTGATCTGCACCATATACATGGGAGGGATGTACCAGAGGCTGAGGAAAGAAGTATGAAGCAGAAAGAAAATCAGTGTGACAATATCTGGAGTTAACCTGGGGTTGGGAAGAATCTGTGTTCTTCCAGAGTAGAAAGATTTCCAAATATAAGAAGAATCAAGTAGTATCTAGAAGGATATTGCCTCAGAAGTGGGCTCTGAATATGCCCCAGAAAAGCTTAGAAACAAGCCTTGAAAGAAACAAACTGATTCCAAGTAACTGTGTCCCAGAGCAAAGTCTAACAATATTTAAAGAAATATAAATTATAAAATTTACAATACCTAGTATCTAATAAAAGAAACCCTATTCATACAATGAAGCAGAAAAATAGAATTCAAAAACCAGGAGATAAATCAATCAATATAAACAGACAGAAATAGCAGGTTGAGAAAATTATCAGACTATTTAACACTCTCCGTTTTAAATCCACTATCTCAGATATACTCTGTATATTAAAAAAAGGAAATGATGAGCATGATAAGAAGAGTAACAGAATATATAAAAGAGACTTCTAGAGTGAAAAATAAGATAATGTGAAATTAAAAACTCACCAACTGAGATTAAATGCAGATTAGACACTGCATAAGAAATGATTAGTGAATTAGAACACAGCAATAGAAACTATACAAAATGAGATAGAAAGATATGACTGAAAAAAGTCAAAATGCCCAATGATTAATATACAGGTAATTAGAATCACAAAAGGAAAAAAATGCAAAGAAATAATGGTAGGTAATTTTCAAAATTTGATGAAAATTATACTCAGAATCCAAGAAACTCAACAAAGACTAAAAAATAAAGATGAAGAAAACTACACAAAAATGTATCATAATCAATTATAGAGAATCAGTGATAAAGAGAAAATACTAAAAGGACCCAGAGGAAAAAAGACTTATTATTTACAAAGGGACAAAAGAATGAGAGCAGAATTTACTTTAGAAACTATGCAGGCCTGAAGACTATAAATCAACATCTTTAAAGTATGAAGAGCCAAAAATCTGTCAACATAGAACTCTATACCCATCAAAAATGTCTTTCAAAAATGAAGGCAAGACTTTTGGCCTCCACTTTGGATGAGAATTCTGAAAAAGAATTCATTCCAATATTTACAACAAGAAAAAGGCCAATAACCTAAAACCATAATTTTTTCTTTGAACATATTAGAAAGCTGAGGTCACAGGACAATGAAGTAGCCTGAAGTCTAAGGAAAAAAGTGCCTCCAAAAAAAAAAAAGATTGGATGAAAGACTTGCTCTCCTAGAGCAAACAATGGGGACCATATAAGCTGGAAAGAAGAATTTAGGCACAATTTTGACAAATTGCTAAATGCTGAGTGTAGGCTACCATGGAAGTATGGAACCCATGAGAGCTACAGACAAAGAGAAAAAACAAACTCATTGGCAAGCTCTTCCCCACAGACCTTACCAGGTACTTGAAACACTGGGAACAAGGCAAGAAACCAGAGAAAGCCCCTCATGTGGGGCTCTAGAGGAGGGGAACAGAAGATGCTATAGAAAAGGCTCAAAGCTGCCTTGATCTTTCTATCCTTTCTCCCCTACAGGAAAGAAAAAAAAAACAAAAGCCTTAGGCTGCTGAGAGGAGAACACATGTCAGGACACATAAGGACACATGTGGAGACCACACATGAAATCTAGAAAAGGGAACAGAAAATAAAGCCCTTCTACTCATGGGAGAAAAGCAGGATAATATCCAGGGCCCAAATCATTAGTGAACGCTCACTGGTAGAGGAGCAGGATCCTGAGAAGACCCCCCACCCTGAGACCCAGGTACACCTGCCCAAGGTACATATCTACCCAGGATGCAGGCTCAACCAGGACTTAGAGAATGGTCCCTGTTCAGCCAACAAGGTCAATGTGCTAGAAAGGTCTAGTGAGGGGGTCCTTGTGTTCATCAGATTTACTAGTTTGAAGGTCTTTCCTTGGCTGGGGCAGTTTCAGTACAAAGATAAAGGCAAAAACAAATACAAACATTTGTTCTCTATATGTGTAGGTCTGTTTCTGTTTTGTTATATACATTCTTTTGTTTCATTTTTTGATTCCACATATAAGCGATAACAGAGAGTACAAGATGGGGTATGGGATTAAGAGACACAAACTACTATATAAAATAAATAAGCAACAAGGATATACAGTACTGTACAACACAGAGAAATACAGCCACTATTTTATAATAACCTTAACAGTAGTATAATCTATAAAAATATTGAATCACTATGTTGTACACCTGACACTAATATAATACTGCAAATCAACTATACTTCAATTTTTAAAAACTCAATAAAAGATGAAATAAAAAATAGAAACACACAAACAAAACCCCCAACATATTCCAATGAATGATAGAAGTCAGGTGAAAGTGGGAAGTAAAAGAATGAGTCCAGACTGCTCCTTGAGGAGGCCTAGAGTGAAAGAAAGAAGCTAGACAGGGCTAGAGAGACTCATATGTCAGGGAGAATGGTTTACAGTGCAGTATGTCAGTTCAACAGGAAGTCATTACTTCTTTTAATATTCTTGTTCTGCCCTTGAAAAATTACGGTGCCATTTTCTTGTTTGCAAAGGTCTCAATAACATTCCCCATTCCCCAGTGGTATTGAAGCCTCTAAATTAATTGTCATGCACTTAAGTGATGTAGTGTGATTTTAAAAGATGCAAACTTTATCCCTAAAAATAATCTCAAAGAAAGTAATATTTCTAAATATTTGGCATAACACAGCTCCATCTTATTACAAGAAAGCATCAATTCAAATGTTCATCTTCAGAGTCAGTTTTATGAAAAGCCGAGACAAAAGCAGAATTTGTTACCATTGCCCTCCTTCTTCATGATCTTCACTTACCTCTCCTTTCTCACCCACCCAGATGCCCAGAGCCATCACAGCGCCCATGGCTACCCAGGCTCCCTTTTTGTAGCTCTGCATAGGCCTAGTCCTCCTAAGTATAACTCTAAATCATGGTCCTATCTTTCCATAGTCCCTCCTATCAAGGAAACTTCAGCAGCTTCTTGGTCCCGAAGAGGCTTACTCTCAAAATATATTAATAACACAGGAAGGAAACTGATTAAATCTATTCATATAAACATGTTAATAACCAATCAAGTGGAAGGTTTTGTCTAACCCCAAAGCACATACAATTTATTAGAGGTTATTCTCTTAGATGAATGGCATTATCTTTTATTGGCAAAATGTTATATCTCAATGGAGATTTAAACTAGCAATGTAAAGAGTTAGAAAATTGATAATTAGTTTTAAGGATTTAAGTTTGTTGAGATTTTTAAGCATCTAAGGCTTTTATGATTTTCAAGGATTTGGGAATTATGAGAGTATCTCAATTAAGTAAAATTCTTGGGTAAGGAAGACAAAAGATAGGACAGCTTAGTAGATCTGAGTCTCTGAGCACAGCTAGACCTTTGATCTTCAGCAAGGAACGTTGATTCGGTGTGTGTGTGTGTACTAGGTTTTTTGTTTTTTGTTTTTTTATTAAGTAGGTTGTTCCACAGATATCCTAAGAAAAGAAGAAAACTATGAGGAGTTTGTTTGGTTTTTACAGCATCATGATTGTTTTCTCACTAAACAACAACATACATAATTCTCATCTGACATATTACCATGATGAGCACAAGCAGGAAAAAATTCTCCTTTTGGTTCAAAGTTAGGGAACATACTAATAATGAATATTTAACACTTCTGGAATTCTAAGAGATGCCTAAGAGGCATCTAGGATGAGTCAGCTAATTTTCAAAAATAATCACTCCATTTTGTTTACACCCATAGTTTGCACTGCACATTTAAGAAGGATTTTTTTCTTCACTATTTAATTGGAACGTGAGAGGTCTTGGCATCACTCGGTCCTATCCAGGAAAGACCACTCCAGACTGAAGAAAACCTGTCTAAGCCTAACAGGAAAAAAATAGAGAGCAAAGGAAGAATGGTGAGACTACTGAATTATTTTTCAGATGCTCTGTTTTACTGGTTCATTCACAAGAAATATAACCAGGAAAACCGTTTTTTTCAAGAAACAAAATAAATTGTCTCTCTCTCTTCTTGTCTCTCTCTCTCTCTCTCTCTCTCTCTCTCTCTCTCTCATGCTTTCTGTTTTTATACTTTAGACATTTCTCATTATTTGCAACATAATACAAAACATGTTCTTCACTATGGGGATCTGAAGAAACAGAGATGTGGTCCTTGCCTTCAGAGGGCTCAGAATTTGGTAATAACATAGGTTTTCATGGGGCTGAACTCTGTCCTTGTTATCTAGGTCACGATGGCCAAGTTAGTTACCCTCTCTGGACCTCAATTTTCCCATAAGTAGAACAAAAGAATTGAACTAGATAATTTTACTGCCCCTTACAGTTCTAACATACTAGTACTGTTTTGCTCTATTTTATCCCCATACCTCTGGTTTTACTAGTTTAGTGCTTTAAGCCCCTTCTGAAATATTTTGTGGAAAATGGAAGTACTCAGTATAAATGAGTACTAACTGAGTTAAATCTAGTCAAACTCATTAAGTAATGATAAGGTGGTGAATTTGTTCTGCCCCATTCCCTCACCTAATTATATACACTAATTGCTATCTTCTATGAATACCACCTAGTTTAGTCACATTTCATGCTCAATAACATATACCAACTCTTTAAAAATTAGGAAATTACCATTTGGTGATTTAATTTAAGTTTTGGAATTTGAATATGTGTGTTTACTATAAAATCTATAATTGTTCATGTCTTTCAGCCATATCTTCTCATTTTTTCTGCCAAATACTCTGCCATCTACAGGGAAATGCTGAGTGAGGACTGACAAGAAGGTTTCAAATCAATATCTGAGCTTCCACCTTGGGAAACCAGGAAAAGGGCAAATTAACTCAAAACAATCAGAATAAAGGAAAAATAAGGGAAAAAGCAGAAATAAATAAAACTGGTACTGGAGGGGAAAAAAATGAATGTGACCAAAAACTGGTTCTTTGAAAAGATCAACAAAACTGACAAACATATAGCCAAGCTAGCCAAGATAAAAAGAGAAAACACAAATTACCAGTTTGGGCAATGAAAGTAGAGACATCCCTAAGACTTTATGGACATTATAAGGACAATAAGATAATATTACAAAGAATTTTATGCCTGTCAGTTTAACAAGATAGATAAAATGCATGAACTTCTTAAGACATAATTACCAAAGCTCATTCAAGAAAAAGTAGATAACCTAAATATTCCTATATCATCCAACAAAGAAAACTTCAGACCCAGATAACTTCATCTGTAAACTATGTGAAACATTCAAGGAAGAAAGTGTCAATATCCTACAAACTTTTCCACGCAGTAGAAGAGGTAGGAACACTTCCCAGCTCACTGTATGAACCCAGCGTTACCCTGATGCTAAACCCAGATAAAGATCTCATGAGAACAACAACAACAACAAAACTGTAGACCAATATCCCTTGTGAATATTGATGCAAAAATTCTCAACACAATATTGTTAAATCGAATCTATATAAAAAGGATAATACATTGTAATCAAGTGGAGCTTATCTCAGGAAGGCAGGTTGGCTCTCCATTCAAAAATCAGTTAATATAATTCACCATGTCACAACCCTTTTACTTCAATAGATACAGAAAAAGCTTACCTTGCACCATAAACTAAAATTAATTCAAAGTGGGTCATAGATCTAAGTTTAAAATTACTGGAAGATAAATAGGAAAAAATTAATGTAACAAAAAACTGGTTCTTTGAAAAGATCAACAAAATTGATAAACATAGCCAAACCAGCCAAGATAAAACTATATCTAAACCCAGCTAAACGAAATCTAAAATTATAAACATTTTAGAAAGAACTAGAAGAAAATCTTTGTTAGGCAAATATTTCTTAGATAAATCACTAAAATCACAATCCAAAAGGGAAAAATTGATAAATTTGATTTTATTAAAATTAACAATGTCAATTCTTTGAAAGAATGAAAACATAAGTCACAGATGAGAAGAATATATTTACAAGTCACATTATCTAATTAAGGGCTGATGTTCAGAATATATAAAAATGCTCAAACACCAAAAACAAGAAACGAAAAATTGGGCTTCCCTGGTGGCGCAGTGGTTGAGAGTCCGCCTGCCGATGCAGGGGACGCGGGTTTGTGCCCCGGTCCGGGAAGATCCCACATGCCGCGGAGCGGCTGGGCCCGTGAGCCATGGCCCACGGGCCCAGCCGCTCCGCGGCATGTGGGATCTTCCC
>NC_041228.1:70239270-70303592 GCF_002837175.3 Physeter macrocephalus
AAGGAACGCATGGCTACGTCCGACTTTCCGGAGCCTGCGCTCTGCAACGGGAGAGGCCACAACAGTGAGAGGCCCGCATACCACAAAAAAAAAAAAAAAAAAAAAAAAGGCCCGCATACCGCAAAAAAAAAAAAACGAAAAATTTAATAAAAATGACAAAATATTTGAACAGATACATTACCAAAGGAGAGATACACACAAAAAGATGTTTAATGTCATTAGTCATTAGGAAATGCACATTAAAATCACAATGAGATACCACTGTACATCTATTAGAATGATTAAAACTCAAAAAACCAACAATAACAACAAAAAGTGCCAATACCAAATAATGATGAGAATATATGCCAGCTAGAACTCGCACTTATTGCTGGTGGGAAAGCAAAATGGTAGTGACACTTTGGAACACAGTTCGACATTTTCTCATAAAGTTAAACATGTACTTATCATATGATAGGAAATTCCTTATTATTTTGGGGGGGGTATTTTCCCAAGAGAAATGAACACTTACGCTTATGCAAAAACCTTTAGGCAAATATTACAGCTTTATTCACAAACACCAAATCTGAGGACAATCCAAATGCCCTTTGGCTGGCAAACAGATAAACGGTGGTACAACCGCCATTTTGGGAAGTTTTGGGATTGGTGGAACAGTTCTATATCTTGACTGTGGTGGTGATAGCACAACCACATGTATGCGTCAAAGCTCACAGAAGTGTATACTTCAACAGGTGAATTTTACTGTATGTAAATTATATTCAATACAGCTGACTGAAAAGAGAATAACTGCGGAGATAATTATAAATAAGTGTATACCTATAGGCCAAAATTTTTTGTACTTAAAAAAATTTTTGATTCACCTAATAAAAACACACATACGCCCCTTGATGATTACTCCTACTTCTTGGACTTTTTGATACAGATATTAACAAAAAACATATGGAGATATAAGTATAAGCCTGTCTATTATATCATTGTGGATTAGGGAAAAATCAACAAATTAATGTATTAAAATATAAAGGATGAAATGACAATCATTACGGGAATGGTTAAGTAAATTATTGTGTGTGTATACACATACAAACACACATATACATGTATAGTATATATATTACATACACTACATACTATATATACACCCTGTGGAATACTGTGCTTTTACGTTGCAGAAAAATGTATACAAGTATGACCCCCTCTGGAGGTTAAAAAAGAAAGAACAGAAGAGAACAAAAAAAGAGAGATAAACTGTTAGCCTAGAAAAAAGGTATAAAATATTGTACATACCTGAAAACATTTGTCACTTCAGGAAGTTGATTTGAAAGAAGATGAAAGGATTATTAATTTTATATAAGTCTGTGTATTATTTGACTTTATAATGATCATAAATTGCCTTTGTGTGTGAATAGATCTAACATAGTAAAAATAATTAAATGAAACATCTTTTTGAATACCTACCAAATAGAGTTGATATTAATGAAATAGACATACCACGATATTTGGTACAGTGAGCTTTAACTTATTAGACAACTGGTAGCATCGTGGTCTAGAACATGGACCCTTGAGCCAGATCTTTCAGTTCAAAAGCTGGTTCTACTACTATGAGCTGTGTTACTTTAGACATATTACTTAACCTCTCTGTGACAACTTCCTCCTCTATAAAAGGGACTAATAATAACAGTACTTAACTCACAGGATTTTTGTGAAGATTAAATGTTACATGTATGTTAGTACATATAAGAAGCTAAGTACAGCAACACTCAATAAATGTTTGCTGTTATTAGTAGTAAATCTGAGATTTCAAGTCATTCTACAATTTCAAGTAAAAAGTTAAGATCATGATTGCTTCAACTAGATTATCAGAATTTAAGCAAGTCTCTTTTTCTTAATTAGTCAAGTGAAAGAAACAATTAAAAATCCATATATCCAAAAACATAGTACTGAAATTGTCTTTTTCACAAAAAGGGAAAGTACTCTTTACTCGTAATATAATCCTTTATATTAAGCCTGACACTTCTTCCCTTTTCTTCACCTCCTTATCCAAAATTGTGCCCAGGTGCAGAAAGGGATTTGAGTTAGTAGAAGGGAATTCACGGCCATCTAAACTCCATATGGTCACAAGAGATACCAGAAGATGAAAGAAGGTTCAGTCAAAAAGACACTCGCAGTAAAACTGAATTTTTAAAGCTACATCTGTCATATTATTTGTGCCACATGAATCATTTGGTTGCGATGAGGACAAAAGGAACTCAGTGCTAGGACTACAGGATGTATGTGTATCCGTGTGTGTGTGTGTGTGTGTGTGTGTGTGTGTGTGTGCACGTGCACATGTGCCTTTCCCACAGAACATATGTTATCCCACTCAGATTTTGCCAAAGGTGAAGTTGGATCATGTAACGAAATATAGTGATACACAATCAAAATGTTGGGGTTTAGCCCTCATCTGAAGAACAGCATTTGATTTGAACTTGGATTAGGCAGCTTTGTTGACACTTTCCTACGACTGAAAAAGAAAAGAGATTTTTTGTCTTTTCTAGATTAGCTCTTCATTTTCCCTCCTCCCCTTGTTTGTGGCATTCAACGACGAGAAGGGAAACTTTGCAGACAATAAATGCAGCCGAACCATGAAAAAAAAATAAAATGGAATCGCTCTGTGACGTGAATGGTGTGGCTACAGCAAGGCAGATCCTGGAGAGCTGGAATCGTATCACCCCAAGCATCTGCAGCAGCCTCCTTGGAGAGTGCATACTAATCATCTCTCTTCACGGTCAGTAACCACATAAGGATGACACCAGACAATGCCGGTGGTTTTGGTCCTGTAGCATTTGTATGCTTCCCCGCAAAGATAGTCACGCCAGATGATATTCGTCAACCTCGTCCTTGGTCTTCTCTCCTGATTGAGGCAGATGTTTATTTTCCATCTGTACTATATGTCAGTGCAACTGCAGCCTTCATCTGGCAAAGGGTGCCTGTAATATTATGCGGCCATCACATAAGCTGCTGGAAAGATTACTCTGGTGAATAAAATCAGTTTATGGCTAAAAACATTTATTCTTCATTTTGATAAGCTCTTAACAAATGGAAATTTGCCTTCTTACACTTTTGCCAAGCATAGGACTATGTTTATTTCTCACTATATGGGTCACGAAGGATTCCCAGCTGTTAGCTAGAGTCAGTTGTGCATTGCTGCACTCTACAACATCTGTTTCACAAAAACAGTATCCAGCTTTTAGCACTCAAATGGAGGTTATACCATATGCTGGCAGACCACTCAGTTTTTACCTTGGGAACTAACTTTAGTCAAGGTAACAGAGGAAAAACTGAATATTTAAATGTTACCCGGCTTCAGTCACATCTTCATGTGTGTCTGTCATTTCCAACTATAGATAGTAAAGTTAGTTCCAAGCATATACCACAAGCTGTTCCTCTGTTTAATTATTAATTGGAAGAAAGTTTGTTTGCAAAACAGTTGAAATGTATTTTGTGATAGACGCTGCTGTTGAAAGTACTGCCATAAGGTGATTTCGCAAAGAAAGCGTTCTGTTAAACTATCGATTACTATTAGCTATGGACAAAGTAGATCAGGCTTATAGCCCCTAAGTAATGTGTGACATTATGGAAAATTACAGAATACCAAATATTTTTTTATGTTACAGAATAGTCTTCATTGCTTGACTTTTGTCTTGGTTCCCTTATCTTAGCCTATTATACTTTTTTTAAAAAAATAAAAGATAAAACATGTGTTTTCAGTTTATGCGAAACTTAAACTTTAAAAAAAACACATATATTCAAATGCATATTAGTTTTCAAGTTTATATCCCTGTTAGCACAGTCCTTAACTCTCTACAAATTTAGTTTTTAAACTGATATTTAGCCCTGTTTGTTTCTAAGGCCCTTTCCAAGTGCTGTGATTCTACAGCAGTATATAATTATTGCTCAGAAAAATCTATGTTTTCCCCCATGGGCAGAAGGTCCCTTTGATGCTATAATAAATGCTAAGAGAAGCAATTTTCCTGAGTCAAAACTCTGTTATGAGTCCAGAGCATCAGGAGGGTCTTATCTGCAATGGGAACCACCGACCCTGCCCTGAAGGAGGCGGGAACTGCCTGTTGCCTGACACACCTGATGGCTTTAACACTTTGAAGGCCCTTGAGATTGCTTCGTAGAATCACTCTTCTTTTTACCAATAAAGGAAGAAAAAAATATAGAGGGCTTTATTTGAACCTCAACTGGGGAACATCTTAAATTTCCTGATTTCATTT
This sequence comes from Physeter macrocephalus, assembly GCF_002837175.3. NCBI lineage: Eukaryota > Metazoa > Chordata > Mammalia > Artiodactyla > Physeteridae > Physeter > Physeter macrocephalus. Next base: position 70,243,530 of record NC_041228.1, read on the forward strand.
TCAAAGAAAGTAAGAAATATGTCCATCTGGGGGCTGATTCTCCACAGAGACTCCAGAACAACCAAGTCAGAAACTATTCAGTAATGACCACAACTAATTATTAGGTTATTTGGATTCTCCCTTTGTGACCTTGCATATAAGATAATAAATCCATCTCTGGAATAATCACACGACTAAAAAGGAGAAATAAGATGGGTTATTAGCACGTGCAGGTTATTCCAACCTTTAACTTTGGTTGCCTCCTACTTTAAAGAACTGGCTGTTTCAAAAGCTAAGTTAAGGCCAGTCCTGGGCAGAAATGTGAATTTTTTTCAAGTTCATTTTGCTCCCCTCTGTAGCTAAGCCCCTCTCTCCTTTTCTTGAAACCTCCTGAAGTTGTCCATCTTTTGAGTTATACCCAATGAACTTCACTTCCAACTATTTATCAACAAAACTTTTCTGAAATATTTGCTAATAAAATTCAAGTCCCCCCCTTTTTCCAGAAATAGTTTTATTTTTATAGGTAAACTTGGGAAGGAGCAATGGTGAGAATGAGAGTGCGAATGGTAATAAATGACGAATAACCTTGTTCTCCAACAAGTACCTAGATGACCAGTGTGACTGTTAGCTGCCCAAAACTTGACCACTTTGACTATAACGAATAGAAATTCTGACACAGTCATATCCAACGAAGCCGAGGCAGGAAGAGCAGGTAGATCTGACAATGAACTCAAGGTGGAAACTGTCATTCTTTCCATCTCTCTGAGGCCATGCAGTCTTTGCTTTTCTCTGCAGCAGTGCACGAGATACGCCCAAAACACATGAGCATGCACTGCAGGAAACGGCTGTGTAAGCCTTGACTCTACACAGCTTCAGTCTCCAGTCTGATGGGGTTCTGATTCCAAATTCCCAGGAGAGAGAACCTTATTGGCCCAGGTGGAGTCCTATGTTCAAGACCGGTCTATTCAGAGACAAGTGACCTTGTAGAAATAACATCAAGAGAAGCCTGCTCCTTCATTAGGAGTTATGAGGAGTAAACTGCTCTCAGAAAGAAGGCTGTGGACCAAGAATGCATTGCAATAAGTGTCTCGTATACCACCCTTTCCTGGAGGTGCTAATAAGCACTAAAGCCACCTTTGGAAAGCTCGGTGGTGTGGTTGAGGAATGTAGACTCCACAGCAATGGACCCTAGCTCCAGCCGTCTCCATCCGACCTAATCTCAGTGCCTCGCTCTCCTGGCTTATAAACTGGGGACGGCATCCCTCATGCACTTGCTGTGAGCATTAAACAAGTTGTAAAGCTCTTAGAATAGTGCCTGGCACACAGGAAGAGCTACCTAAGTATGTATAAATGTTGCTAGAAAAGATAATAAAAGCACTGTGGAAATATAGGAAAACACTACTCTCTGAGTAACATAGATCATACAACTATTTCTTGATCATATTCAGCACTAGGTATACACCCTTCCTTGAGAAAGCTATCATGTTAAGAGACTGATGTCATGAGAGGCTGGAGGGTATAAAGAAAATCAGGCTACAAAATATAATCATAATGGGGCGAGGAGAGAGCTTAAGATCTAAAATTTGAGAATCATTACATATACTTCTTATCTCATTGTAAATACAACAGGATGGAACACTGCCTTTGTATTTATTCTGAGGCATTCTTAGTATTCTGTGGGCACTTGATAAATGTTAATAATAGTAACTGTCACCTAAGTTAAATTTTCCTTGTGGATCAAAAAAATACGGAAGTCTTATGTCATCTAACAGAACAGTACTCACTAAACACCAATTTGTTTATTTTCCACTAATTAAATACTGCAAGATTTTATGGAATAAAGAGGAAATTGCCCCTCTCATAAAGATTCTTATGTTACCCAGATATGAATATGGCAAAGATGCAGAAATCAGGGATGTGGTTTTTCTCCTGACTAAAGAAGTACACGGGGGATATTAATTAGGTGAAGGATATGATGTGGAGAGGGGGTTGGGAGTGGTGCTTAGCGAGGGAACAAAGCCCGTCCATGTCAGAGAGTGCAATTTAATAAGCATTACTCAAGTCCTTATACTGCAGTTGGCAAGTTGATAGGTAAATCTCTTTTTTATTTGCAGTACATTAAAATGATCTCTTAAGATGTCTGTCTTGCACACATGCCATAAGTTCTTGCAAGGCTGAGGCTGTGCCATTTCACATCCTCACCCCCCTCTTCCCAATATACTTGAACATAGGAAGAAATGAATGAATGTGTATTGAACTGAACTTGATGTACAGCTTTACAGGGGTCCTAACCTAAGAGGCCCTGGAAGAAGGACACCCTGGAACATCAGCAGCGAGCCACAGGGGATGAGGAGGAAGTGGGGTCTATCTTAATAAAACCAAGCTGGGTGTAGAGGTGCCCTTCAAGAAGGGGTCTCATAAGCATGCCAAAACTAAGTTTGATTGAGATCAACCAAATACATTATGCAAAAGATTGCCAGTCATGAGAGGGGGACAGGAATAGGAGTTTCAAAGCAGTGGCACTGCTCAACATCGCATAATGGTGACTGATGCTCGTCGTGGGCCAGGATGCCAACCAGGGATCAGGATTTTAAGAGCCCCTGGGGAGAAAGTGGCATGTGCTAGGCAGAGTATCAGAGCCTCAGCCCAGCAAGCAACTCTTCATGTTCAAATCCCAGTCAAGGTAATAGAATTCTACCCAGAAAACATAGGAAGACTTCCAGTCTGGACAAATTCCATAAGATTTGAGGATGATTAAAGCTGGTGAATTCACAGGTGACTGGGGTTCGCCCTGGCTTGACAGATACCAGCCTTACAGCAGTACAATATTCTGCTAATATACTGTGGACCCTCATTCTGACCTGCTCAAGAGTTAGGTGCATCAGGTTCTACCTACAGAACAATGAAAAGAGCTAAGGAAGGCCACAGCTAACACTATGGAGATCACAGAGTGAAGCACAGATTTGGTCTCAGAGAAGTTAATGCATAACATCAGAGGGGACATTTATTCCTCGTCAAATGCATGGCAATATGGAGAGATAGTAGAAGAACATAGGCCAGCCTAGCAGAGAGAGCAGCCGGCAGCTTGAGGACAAGATTGTTTATCCTGTGGCTCAATGAGTGGTTAAGATGGGACAGTGAGAGATAAAGAAAGAAATGGGAAGGCCCCACTGTTAGTCCTGGAAGGAGGTGATCACCTGGCATTCTTGGCCTCCTATGTCAAGATCTAGATGGCAACTTCATGACTAGGGTACAGCTCAAGCGAGATAAAACACAGTCTTTAATTCCCCTTGGGGTAATCTTACTCAACTTGAGGTATCCATTGTATAATCAACTTCCTCTATGAAAAAAGCCTCCAATTCCTAGTACATTTTAGCCACGTTATAGAGACAGATGAGCTCTTCAAATGGAATAAATCTCAATTAAAACTACTAGAAATGATCTCATTGCAAAGGCTTAAGAGATCTTATAGAAATGAAACCTTTCATGTTTCCAAAAAGTGGATGCTCTTGGTTCTTGACTTAAACTAATCCTCCTGAATTTCCTTTTAATAAATTCAACCAGTTTTGGGGAGGGAATATGATGTTCGCAGAATTGTGTTTTAATATGTGAACCAGTGAGGAGGTTCTCAAAGAAACTACTTAGTTATTATACATTCATTGTTTTGTATCAATTTATTTTTTAAATTAACAATCAGCTGAGGTCAAAATAAAGGATGAGGAACAAAAGGCAACCTAAAATGACGACTCATTTTTCTAGACTTTTGAAAAGAACTCTGGGAAGCATTAATCTTCAGCTCTTAATTGAAAATAATCTTGCTTCCCCAAATAAAAAAAATTCATAAATGTTTATCTTTGAGTAACTGATAAAGACTGGGAGTAACTTCTTAAGTAGCTCTAACAAAATCACTTCCTTTCCTTTTATGATCAATCATGATTATGCATAGCTCTGGGTAAATTAAAATTTTATCATTGACAAACTAGAGTTGGGGTGTATCACTGGCTTTCTTTGCATTTTCTACTTTCAGAAATACAGAAAAAAACTCCAAATGTTCTTTGTGTGTGTGGGTGTAAGTCTTCTTCCTTTCCCCTTTATCTCCCAGGTATTTAGAGTTAGAATGACCATATAATTTATTGTAAAGATCAGGAAAGATTTGAAAACAAGAGTTGTTACTAAGTAATTTTCTAGGACAACTGGTATATAGTATTACCCTATTTACAGAGCACTTTGAGCCCACCTCTCTCCTAACTATAGAAAATGGTTTATAAACTCCTTTGACAGCATTTTGATTGAATTAAAGGTGTTTCTCCTCAGACCCCATTTGAAAATTACATATAAAGAACATGTCTTTAGGAGCCATGTGAGTTTCGATCCATGAACACAAAGGTTGCTAAAGATAATTACAACAAACACATTCTTGAACCCTGACATACTCACCCATTCCTCCATCCACTTATTTGTTCACGGGATAGTTATTGAGATCTTTCTGGACTTGGGATGTATTGATTAGCAAGGCCCACACGCTCACTGCCTTGTGGGTCTGCCAGCTGGTGAGCAGACAACTAGAAAATATAATGGTGGAGGATACCTGGCACCTCCAGCGGGGAGAAGCTGGTTCTCGCCCTCCACACCTGAGCACCTGACAGTGGGCCTCCCATCACCCCCAGCCCCTGGTTTAGGACCGTAGTCAGGTTCATGATGCCATGGCCATCCCTAGGGGGGCACCAAGCCTAGACATGGGAGAAGCGAGAACTTAATGATGAGTTCATATTCAGTGAAGGGAGGTCTCCAGGGATGGGCTGTAAGATGGAGAAGGAAGTGTTGGGGGATGACGAGGTTTTCAGGCAGAGAGAACAGTAACACACGCAGGCCCTGAGGACAGAGAGATGGAGGGAAAGGGAGGTAGTTTAGCGTGGCTGGGGAATTCGCAGACCACTTGGGGCTGGAGAGGGAGGCCAGTGTGGAGCCCCAGGCCTGAACCAGGCAAGAAATTCAGTGACCTGAATTCAGGAAGTGAGAACAAAGATGCCAGACTGTTAGACGTGAGGGAACTTCCAAACACCATACTGTAGTCTTTAAGTCAGGCGGGATCAAAGAGAATGTTGGTTCCCAACTGCCTAGATCTTTGAAACCATATGGTCCTGCCTGTGAAATCTAATACGAGGTTGGCTGCAACAGCAAGTGTTTTGCAGCCAAAGCACTGACGGGTGACACCTAACACTTACAGCCAGTGGGGAGAAGCAGGTCCTCCCCTCTGTACCTAAGCACCTCACAGAGGGTCTCCCGTCACCCCCAACCCCCAGTTCAGGACGGTAGGAAGGTTTCAGTGTTTACTTCCGACCTCCACCTTTTGATTTGCATTTTAAAAGAAAAGTAAATTTTGTTTAAAGCGAAAGTACTGTCCTGGGTTATCTAAATATCCCCTGGGAAGTTGAAGCTTGAGGGCAGGTGGCAACCACCATGTAGCTATCCAGGACATGAGCTATGATTACGACTGTGCTTTGGGAGTACATACATAAAATGGGATAATTAGTTCTACGAAGGAATGCTTTGCTAGAAGGCCAGTGTCCCGCACAGGCTGAAACCACAAGAATCCTGTCCATTGCAAACTCCTGTCTCAGTGACGGGCAGCTCAGGACGGTGACACAGCTCCAGGAAAGGCAACTCCTTCCCGCTCCCTCCTGTCCCCACCCTCTGGCTACTCCTCTTTCCTCACGTGGCACTGGGACCCTTCCTTTTGCTTTCCCATACTGGCCCAGTCCGCTGCCTTCAGTCTGTCGCTCTCTCACTGTATATGGTCAAATGGCCACTGAAGAAAAATAAAAAAATTGGTCAAAATCATTAGCTACTAATGAATCTTTTTAAGCTAAATTTGTCTCAGTGGGTATGGTTCTGACAACACAGGAAGCAAAATGTTTCATAGATTTAATCCCATTTCTTTCACAAGAAATGTATATCTGTGTACCGTGGTATAGTTCAGTTAAGAACCCAGCTTTTCTTGACCGTTTACTACGTGGGCCCTGTGCTAGATCCGGGGCTTCCAAGGACGTTCCTACTCCGTTCTCGCCCTTTGCGGATGCACACCCTCCTCTGGGAGGGGGATGACAACAACACGACATCGGGTCCCGCACAGCACAGGGAAGGTGTGAGACGTCTTGCAGAAAATTCAGAGAAACCCTTTCTTATGAGAGGGAAGACACTTCTGCTGAATGTTTCAGCATCAATTCCTCTTTCATTGGCATTTGAGCGGGGAGTGTGCATTCACACCTAATAAGAAAATATGATGGAGATTTTCTGAAGAAAGCGAAGAGAGGAAAGAACTTTGTGATAAGACAATCTGGGAGCTCTAAAGAATCCCTAATTTTCCATGGGGCCCTGGGGCCCATCTTGGTCCAGGAGCAAGCTCACCAGCCCCTCTAATTTGTAATAATATCATCTTTAGAGACCAATGGTCCTTCCTTTGTTTGGGATCATTGACCCCACGATAACCTGATGAAGCTGGAAATACTCTCCTCAGGAAAAAAATATGCTCACCTAATTTTTTGTGTAAATTGGAAGAAAATTTTTCTCCTCCAAAATTCTATGAAGAATGCATAAACTCCCTGACACCCAACCACAGAATCCTATTTAAGAAACCCTGTTCCACACCGAACTCCCACAGGTAGGGAACGGGTGGGAGATATCATCACCTTCTTGTTTTATTCCTACTTTCTGGCAGAGGGTCTACAAAAAAAATTTTAACAAATATTAAATAGTAATAATACAATTGATATTATCATCTAGCATTTATTAAATGATAACCAGTTGCAAATTTTTTTTCTAAGAAAAATATAGCTAATTTAATCTTCATAGCATCCTTTGAGGTAGACTTTATTATCTCCCTTTCATAGATGAGAAAAATCGTCAGAGAAGTTGCATAAGAAATGAATGAATTAATTAAAATCCTTTCCAGGTATCTTAAACCTAGCAGACCAAGGTTTAAGTTGTAACTTTCTTTAAGTTCTTCTGAAGTACCTACCTAAATTTAGTTGGGAGATAGTAACTCAAATTTCCCATAAAGAAAATAACTTATGCCATTCCACAGCGAAGAAAAAACGAAAAAAAAAAAGAGAAAGAATGCTATGAAGTTACAGCTTTCCCTCTTCCATAGATTATGAACACCAGCAATTTTCCTACACGGTTTCTCATTCACCCCTTATTATTAAAAACAAAAAGTCTGTCCTGTGATTACCAAGGCAAAAGTTCCAAACACCTAAGATAAGCAAATCTCCCTATGGAGTTTATTTTTAATGGTGGACCACAGATTCTTCCAAATGGACTAACATTTCCCAACAGAGAAATGCACACTATTATTTGATTTTTGACTCTATCTTCCTTCTCAATTGGTAATTTTATTATGATTTGTCGTTGCCCTATTTTCCCCATTTCTAGTTCTCTGTTACTTTCATTAAGTTCTCCCTAACCTATAAGCTTGATGAGCTGTCTAAAGCAGCTCATAGAGAAAGCAGGAAAGATATTAAAAATAAGAGGATTTTCCAGGTGGGTTCTCCCAAGCTCTCAGCTCTCTCATTAGAATAAAGATTTTACAGTTACACCTGCATAGTTCTTTTTGTTTTTTTTTTTTTAAAAAGGTTTATAAAGGGGGAAAATAGAAAAGGGTCCGAGATATGGAATCACTCTTCACCCTCCACCATCCAGATGTGCAGTGGCATTAGAGAATGGTACAAAGACCCATGGTGAGGCTGAGTGTGAGTGCACTGGAGCAGAACACTCAAACTCCCTTTATAAAAGCAACAAAAGCATCTGTCCTTACCTATAAATGTGCCAGGCTAAAAGTATCTATCCCATATTTATACATTGTATTGTACTTCATTGAGATTCAATTAGTTAATAAGAATTAAGGAAAGCACACAACTAATCACTGGTCTCTAAACAACCAACCTCTAGCTCAAATAAGACAAGAGGACAAGGGGAGAAAAGTCCATTCCACCTCATGTTGCTGTAAAATTGCTCTAGGAGTTATATTTTTATTAAAATTCTCTTAATGTTTTATATTTTCTAATTAGTAAATGCTGTCCAACATTTATCTATCTGTAAGTGTGAACATCTGTATGGAATTGTTAAATAAACGAGCAAGTGACTAAGATTATGGCACGGGCTCTGAGTGACTTCTGTTTCCAGAACAACATTTCACATTATATTTGGACTAAGAAAAAGGAACCATGTAAAATCAGCCCAGGATGATGATCCACTTGTTATAGAATAGAAAGGACAGAGGAAAAAAAGATGCCAAAAAACCTAAATATTTGAAGTGGAAAATTTCCTTAAAAATTAGAAAATCGATGTTTGAAATTATACCCATATCAGGTTACTCAAGGTGCAGTTCCAAGGAAAATAAAGTGTCTGCAAGAAGTCATCCTGGTTCCTACACTTGATCTTAGCCAAAAGGCCGAGAAGCAATTCACCCTGGCTCCTGAGTTAGCACCATTATTTTCTATATGCAAAGATAATAAATCAATATCCTAAAGAAAAGAGGACAATTTTCTATTTATTAGCTTTATCATGGGAATGAACTGAGTTATTCAAAAGAAATTTTGTGTTGTGTTTACGTCATTAAAAGACATACCGGTCAGAATGGCCATCATCAAAAAACCTACAAACAATAGATGCTAGAGAGGGTGTGGAGAAAAGGGAACCCTCCTACACTGTTGGTGGGAATGTAAATTGGTACAACCGCTATGGAGAACAGTATGGCGGTTCCTTAAAAAAATAAAAATAGAGCTACCATATGATCCAGCAATCCCACCCCTGGGCATACATCCAGAGAAAACCATAATATGAAAAGATACATGCACCCCAATGTTCATTGCAGCACTGTTTACAATAGCCAGGACATGGAAGCAACCTACATGTCCACCAACAGAGGAATGGATAAAGAAGATGTGGTACATATATACAATGGAATATTACTCTGCCATAAAAAAGAACGAAATAATGCCATTTGCAGCAACATGGATGGACCTAGAGATTGTCATACTGAGTGAAGTAAGTCAGACAGAGAAAGATAAATATCATATGATATGGCTTCTATGTGGAATCTAAAAAAAAAAAGGTGCAAATGAATTTATCTACAAAACAGAAATAGAGTCACAGATGTAGAAAACAAACTTATGGTTACCAGAGGTAAGCGGGGGAGGGATAAATTGGGAGATTGGGATTGACATATACATACTTCTATATATAAAATAGATAACTAATAAGAACCTACTGTACAACACAGGGAACTCTACTCAAGACTCTGTAATGACCTATATGGGAAAAAATTCGAACAAAGAGTGGATGTGTGTCTATGTATAACTGAATCACTTTGCTGTACACCTGAAACTAACACGACGTTGTAAATCAACTACACTCCATCGAAAATTTTTTTAAAAGACACGATTACCTGCTTAAAGAAATCCTTCCCTACAAGACCTGTATGTTGCTAACAGTGGAAAGCAAATAACTCGCTCTCAGAGCAAGGGCCTCAGTGGCAAACCCACCACACATTCATCTGTCTGGAGATGGATAACAAGCAGGAACAAGGCACCAGGCACCCTCCATGTATGCGAGACAGAGACAGAGCAAGGCAGGTGAGCCCTTTTGCCTGAGACACACATCAGGGGAGATGCTTGGGAAACGGTCACCAGGTAAGCAAGGTGATTTCAGCAGGGGACAGGGTCCACTTGGAAAATGACCCAAGGTACTCGGACAGAATGTCTAAGGGAGGCTAAACTGAATTTGGACGTAGGAAAAGATCTTTCTAAGCAATGGGACTTGAGTTGGACAGGGTGATGAAATGAAACTTCTAATTTAAGGCAGGACCAGAAAAATTAAACATAAAATTCTCTCCCTGTGTTTGTTTGGCCTCCCCCAGCCCCAATATGCAGTGCGCCTCTGCATTACACATTAACTACAGCTCCTTGATGGTGGGAGCGCGTGCTCTACCATAAAGCTTCTGATGTTACCAATGTAACTTCTTAAAAGAAGCGTGTTCTTTCCCATCTCTGTAGGGGTCATTGTGACTTGCTGCTCGCTGTGTATGTGCTTACCTGGACTATGTATCCTTGATGAACTTTATATAAAATATCAGTATGTCATTTTGATATACGATCCTCTGTCTCAAAAATGTGTATGACTGTGCCTTCGACTTCTAACAGGGGCAACAGTTCTCAGAGCTTTCTGAGAATCTGCTTCCCAGGTTATAATCCTCAGTTTGGCTCGAATAAAATTCCCGTTTATTTTTCTTCTTAACGTGATTGTTAATTGAATTTTCGTCGTCCAAGGTAAGGAGCTCATTACACAAAGATCTAGAAGGAAGAACGCTCCTGGCAGAAGGTGCCCGGACTGTGAGGTGGGAGGAGGAAGCCGTTTATGACTCCTGTCCTGGGATTATTGGCGTTATGAGTAATTCACCCCTTCTCACTCTCCAAAGTGTCCTTATTCTCTCCACAGGTTTTAAAGTCAGCCTTAGCTCAGCATCCATCTGGGAAACCAAGCTGTATGGACGGCAATGGGCTGGTCTCCTGCCCTCCCGCTTCCAGCTGGGTTGGTCCAGGAAGAGCCCTGGCAGGTGATGGACAGTAGGGGGGAGGCCAGGGAGACTCGAGAGTTTATTTCCCCAGCTCCCTCCCTGCAAAGCCACTCTGGGCCTGCTGTATCCTCCACTGAAAGGCCGGACCGCTGTCTTCACACAGTTTCCCCATCTCCAGGTGCCAGGAAGCTCTCCCTCCAGTTACCCCCTTAGGCTCCCAGGTACCAAGAGGCTCCCTGCTGTTAGCGCTGTCCCTTCCAGTTTCCCTACAACCAACCTGCATCTTTGGAAATAGTCTCTTTATGAAACTTTCCTCAATTTTCCCAGTGTGAGGGTGTGTCATTTTCGGCTAGCAAGCTGGTTGATTGACAGAGACAGACACAGAGAAAGGCACAAAGACAGAGAGGAAGAGAAAAGGGGTCACCAAAATATTTCCAGTGCTTATTTCTGTGGAACAAAAATATAGGTGATATTTGTGAGAAGGCCTTATGTTTATATTTTGAACATTTTTAAGTTTTTCTCCATTTAGCATGTGTTTAGTATCTAGAGAAATGATATAAAATAAGGTGCAAATTTGTTGAGCAAACTAATAACTTACTGAAATACTCTTTTCCTACCTCTAGAATCAGAGTTAATGTTCAAATCTGATACATGTTCAAATTAAAATGTGCCGCTTAAGAGCGTATGTTCAGTTTGAAGAACATTGTTTTTATACTTGCCATTTATTGAAACATCACTGTGACATTCTGTGTCATTATTTTATTTAATCCTTACAACAACTACAAGATAAATGTTATTAACCCCATATTATAGGAAAGAAAAAAAGCTCAGAGAAATTATATTACCTGCCCAAGGCCATTTAGCTAAGAAGAGGCAAAGCCAAAATTTAAACTCATACTCTCAGCCATCACACTACACTTCTTCCCATAAATAATATAAAAATAAACATAGACAAGTTAATTAAAGCATGGCATCGAATGCCTTTGAGAACAGGCTGGTTTTTTGTTCTAAGAAAAAAGAATTAATTGGCCTTTTGATTATGCAAATACAGAGTTAGAAAAAATTCTCTTCTCTCTGTCTTTAGAGAATGGGTCTTGGATAGTAGAGCTATGCTCAGGATATTCCTATTAAAAGTGACCCCATCCAAAAAAAAAAGAAAGTGACCCCAGAGCTAAGAGGCATGGTGACACCCAAGATTAAGGAGAAAAACTGACTGTCAGCAGGTTACCCGTGATAGAGAGACCAAGGCCCCTAAATTCCTAGAGTCCTATCTACTTCGTAATGTTTGCATCTTTTCTGCACTGTAATACCCGATTGTTATTCCCCAGCCTTCAGCAGATCTAGTTAAGAATTATAGTTTGTTCTCATCTAGCCTGAGGTGAATTAACTGTAATCTGTTTTCTCACTTAAGAGAAAGTGGCTTAAGCAAGAGAAGGTCAGCAGGGCTGTGGCGCAGTGGTTCAGAGCAAGACCCCCAGCTGGGGGCAGTGACCTCCAGAATCAATCTTTGGAGCATGTACACATTTCCTAGTGATTCTCAAAGATACATGGGGCGACAACCCTGGTATAAGACTGGATTCCCTATAGTGAAGCAAGATGGTGGGGGGAGTTTATCACATAAGTTTGAGCATAAAAAATAAAATATGACCTCAGTTTGTGATCATTCTTTTGAATATATGAATACAGGACATATATTTTTTATCTTAGCCAATTTCCTAAGTCAAAAACTATGTATCAATTTAAGTTTCTTTGATAATTGAGGACGGTAATGAGGCTGGACCTTTATTCAGATGCTTTGGCAGTACGTATTCATCTTAGTGTCTTCTACTATGTTTACAGTTTTAGTTTTTAAATTTGAATGTTAATACATCAGAAATTTATTTCCAAAATTTACCCAACTTGTCTGGATTCCATTTATTGTATCTATCCTTCCCCAAATGAACTGAGGTATGTCCTTTGTGGAACTTTAAAGTATTATACAAATGTGGGTCTATTTCCCTTCCGGCTTTCTTCAAATTTGTAAGAAGAAGATTTATTTTGCAAGATGCATTTTAAAAAGAATTCTGAGGTCAAATAAGCTTGAGAAGTATTTTGTATAAAAACTTCTTAGAAATTCACAATGTATACCAGTAAATTAAACATCCCGAGAAAGTCCTGATTAATTTACACAACTTACAGAACTAGTGTTCCTTGAAACACACCTATAAATACTGCTCTGGTCTGTTCTATTGATTTGTCTCACTATTGCAATATCCGTAAGAAAAAAAATAAGTGAGATTACTATTGCTTCATAGTAAATGCTACAATCTTTTAGGGAAAGTACACCTTATTAGTCCTTATGGTAAGCATGGCTTTACTTACCAAAGAATTTAGAATAATTGTGTTACATTCTAAAATCTCACCCATTAGTATCCTCCTTATGTTCACATGACTTTATGATTAATTTGGCGTAGAATTCACATATTAAAAGTAGTAAATCCTCTAATTCAGAAACTTTGTATTTCACTTAGTTTATTCAACTCTGTTTTTATCATGCATCGTAAGAAATTTTAGTTTTCCTTACATAATTTCTACCCATTTTAAATTTAATACTAAATATTTTACATTTTGATTGTTGTTAGGAATAGAATTGTTTCACATTATTTTTAGGTGATTATTGCTAATATACAGTAAATCCAATATTTTTATAATTACAGTTGACCCTTGAACAACATGGGTTTGAACTGTGAAGGTCCATTTACAAGCAGATTTTTTTTTCCATAAATACATACCACAGTACTACACAATCCACGGTTGGTTGAATCTGAGAATGTGGAACCACAGATAGGAGGGCCGGAGGTCATACAGTAAAGTTACATGTGGATTTTCAGCTGTGCTGAAGGTTGGTGCCCTTAACACCTGGGTTGTTCGAGAGTCAGTTGTACTTCATAACCTGCCACACTATTGAACATCCATATTAGTTCTAATAGTTCTTACAGTTTATGCTTATGTTTAACAAAAAGAAAAAGAATAAAGATATTTATCAGCTCATTTCCAGTATCTATACTCATTATGTGTTTTTTCTTGTCTTATTATATTGGGTAGAATTTTCAGAGCAAAATTTAAGAATAGTGTTGATAGTCAATATATTTGCCTTATTCTTAATGTACAGCAAATGACTACGGATTATCGATGAGCAGGGAGCACAGGATAAGATAGTGATGTGCTAAGGAGTACTGTCTCTTTCCTCAGACTGCATCCTAATGGAGGTTGCTTAACAAATCTGCAACATTACCTTTGTTAAGCAAGAGGGAACTCAATATGAGATGACTGAAAGAACCTAAAGAAATTTTCTGATTCCTCCAGCTCCTTCCAGACAACCCCACTGCAATTACCAAGATTCTACACATTCAAATCTGGGCATCCAATAAAACACTAGGGTTGTTTCCAATCTTACAAATAGTGCTCTAATAACTAAAAGTGTATGTGTGTCTACATATGTGTCATGAATGCATGAGAGTATATTGGTAGAATACTACATACCACTCTCCTAATTCAGGTCTTTATTTTTCATCATCTAAAGTTACTAATGGTATCCCTTCCACTATATAATCCTCAAAATCTTTGTTAAATTTGGCCTCCACACAAATGTCAGAGTGTTTTATTTTAAATACACATCTGACTGATGGGATACCCTGATGAAACCTTTAAATACTCACCTGTCTATCAGGTTAACTTAAGCTCCTTGACTTGGTATATGGAGCTCTACATGACCTGATCCTATGTCTTGCTTGGGCCCTCAGTTTAGGGAACTACCTAAGTATAGGGAACAACCTATACTTGTTCCCTGCACACACGCACTGTTGCACGCACCATGCCTTTGCTCGAGTCTCTCTTCTGCCTGGAATGCCTTCCCCATCTCTGCCTACTTCTATTAGCCTCAACCGAGGTGGTACCTCCTTCAGGAAGCTCCTCTCATCCTGTTCTACGTTGGTCAAGTTAGGTTCACTTTATCCGTGGTCCAGTAAGACTAGTACCTATTTCTATCAATGCATTTAAATTGTTTTCATAAATAGGTGCCATTATGTCTGTCAATGTTAGGTCAGTGGCTGTGTCTTATTTTGTACTTGTATTCTCTGTCCTTAGCACAGTGCTTGGCATAGAGTGAAAGCCCAATATACTCCTTTTAAACCAAAATAAGAAAGAAAAACAAAGATGCTTTTAAAATAAATTATCCAGATTTATTGTCTCTTTTTAGGGATTCTGTACCACTTATGCATCAGGATCACATTTGAAGTCTTAAGATTTTATTATTTTACAACATGTATTCCTGAAGTTTTTCCCTGTAAATCAGGTCTTAAAATGTTTCCCTGTTGATTAAATTCCTTGGGGAAATATTACAGTTGTTCTAAGTCACAATCAAATTGCTCTTCACAAAATAGAAAACTTTTTAAAGCCCCTGTTTAAAGGAAAAT
This sequence comes from Physeter macrocephalus, assembly GCF_002837175.3. NCBI lineage: Eukaryota > Metazoa > Chordata > Mammalia > Artiodactyla > Physeteridae > Physeter > Physeter macrocephalus. The sequence continues at coordinate 70,258,536 of NC_041228.1, forward strand.
GAATCTTTTGAATGCAATATTCATAATATTTCATATTAGATAGTGATATTTAATCATTTAATTTAGTCACAGCATGTTAATCTAAAAAGGATTACATCTAATTTGGGCACAAATGTTCAATGTATTTTAGGAAAATAGGAGTTTATAAACTTAAAATTTATAAAGCATTTATTATATATCATGCTTAGTACTTTACATAACAAACTTAATCCTCAGAAAACCTCTATTATTTGAGTGCCATTATTCTAATTTTACAAGTGAGGAAACTGAGTCTCAAATAGGTTAATGAACTCTCTTAATGAAGTATTATTTCACTTTTTTTCAGGAGTTAGATTTGCTAAAATAAATGAGCTTGTTCATTACTGTCTTCTACTTCCTCATTCTTACCTCTGAAGCCACACACCCTAGGCTCCAACTTCCCTCTTTTTATTTTCATTAGGAACCTTATTATAGAGATGAAAAGGGCTATATGCAACCAACTCTTAAGAAATCAGATAGGAAACAGCATGTGTAATACTTGTTATACTTGTTCCCTGGAAGAATGCCTTCGAAAACGACAGGCAGACCCGCTCTGATTCGGCGATCACCGAATCAGTCACTCTCAGAGAATGCACTCACTGGATCCTTCCTTCAACACGTGAAAGGTCTTTCTTTACAAAAAATATTCCATCTCCCCTATGCAGAGCTCAGATATCAGTAAGCTTTATCCATCTGAACATAGTTAAGAAACAGAAAGCAACCAAAAATACTTTGCCCCTGTCCGGGGACATGAACAGAAGAGCCTCACTGGAGTTCACTTGCTCTGCTGAGCTGTAAACCTCCCTTTGTCCCTCCGAGCACATCCACTCCTGTGCTGCACTTGCTTTTAGCAAGTTCCTTTGCATTGTTTCAAAGTCCACTTCACATAAATAGCAGAAAATTATCGAGAGAAAAGCAGTCACTCCTCTCAGATATACTGACAATCACAAGAAACGGCAGCTGAGAGCAAGGGAAGACACTGGGAAACTGCAGAAGCATGGAAAATGTTAATATCAATGAGTGAAACGTTTAAGGAGAAGTTCGTCTGAGATCTACACAGTAGACCGACTTTCAACTTGAAATTCTCAAATAAGGGTGTTATAGGAACAAGAACTTAGGGCTTGCTGCCTCAGCTCAGGATTTGTCCCATCCGGCCCCACTGGAAATGATAGGTTGAAATTTCAGTAAAGCTGTTTAAGACCAAGTATAAGGCAGATCCTGAAGAGTCCTGCACTATTACAGGTGAGGAGTCACAGCAGAGGACAAATACGTTTAACTAAACAGGGAAGCAAATGGTCTCAAACTGAATTTGCAGTGAACCAAGCTCTAGACGTTAACTTCACAGGCAAGGTCCTCTTGAACACGGTTTACTTTCCTCCTTCCTCAAGTTTGCTTAAGGCTAAGTAGCTTTCCTCTTCTGTTACTGTATGCAATTTAAGTGTGTTGTGTTGTTTTAAAGTAGTTGTTTGGTAAGGTGTGTACACGCGTGTCTGAGTGTGTGGTTAACTAATTTTTTGGTGGCAAGGAACTGCTGTCTCTGATGAATTGATTTCATTTAACCAAATTAACTGTTAGTTACATGAAAGATTAGGCACTATTATCTTATACTGGTAGGCAGAGAGTTACACAGAAGTACAAAACGTACATCAAGGGCCAATTACACATGAAGAACTACTGATAATTATGAGAGCTGGTTAATATTTCTGAATTATTAAGTCTGACAGAATAATCCTGCTTTCTGTGTTGTTCAGTCTATTGATACCGGATGCTTAATGCAAATAGTAAAATATGACAGTGCAGTGGAAGTTACTGCTATGCTACAAAATAAAGAAAACTACTGTGTGGAACGTGAAATGCAGCAGGTAGAAGCCAAAAGTTAGAATTGGTTTTAAACAGAAGGGTGGCTGTAAGTCTGAACCCGTATTAAACTTCAAACATTGTTATATCTTATTTCTGCATGCAGTGGAGGCTAGAGGGCTGCAGTTGCCCTTCCACCACGACAACTAGTTAGAGACTGTCCCTTCCCAATGTCAGTAGAACTTTTCCACCCGCAAGGAAAATGTTTTGGGGTCGTGGGTCATTGCCATCAAACTGATGCTCAGCACTGGTTCAGTGACGGTGATGGTAAGCTTTTTTTCTTAAGTACTCAAAACCACTTTCTACAAAGCAGCATCAGGGGTAAGTGAGAACCATGTACCTGGAGAAATGTTTTCTGTTTTTAAAAAAATGCTAGTTATAAAATTCACTAAGTAACACAAGGGAGAAAAATTCACAAGGGCCAATTATGCATGATATACTATAGATGATTATAAGAGCAGATTAATATTCCTGAATTATAAACTCTGACAGTACAATCATGTTGTTTTCTTGTTTCTTCTGTTGATACCAGATGTTTAATGCAGACTAAAATGTGACTGCAACATTATCTGTACTTGCAGCTAGAAAACACAAAAGGTACATGCTATCACTGTGAATATAAAGACACACAGGGACTTCCCAGGAGGTCCAGTGGTTAGGACTTCACCTTCCAATGCAGGGGGTGCCGGTTCAATCCCTGGTCAGGGAGCTAGGATCCCACATGCCTCACAGCCAAAAAACCAAAACATAAAACAGAAGCTATATTGTGACAAATTCAACAGAGACTTTGAAAATGGTCCACATCAAAACAATCTTTTAAAAAAAGACATACAAAACATATAAGATGAAACATATATTCTTCAGGATTTTTACTCTCATTTAAAGTAAGTGAATCCTCCATAGAAAGTATAAGGGAATATTCTATGACAAATGAGACAGCATTTCATCTCTTGGATAATAAAATATGTCACTTTTGTTAATTGGTATTACTAGTTGCAGAGGTGATGGGAAACGATGTATCAGACTCTGTTCACATAAACTGAAATTTCAGTTGGTATCAACCTTGGTCAGTGAAGTTTCTTAATTATATTAGCTAAGTAATGACATAAAATATGCTAAGTATACTTACGTGTGTTATTTAGCTCTTAAATAATAGTACTAAGAGCTAAGTATACTATATGTATTAACTTAATCTTTATAATACCCCTGTGAGGTGGTAGCATTATCCTCATTTTACAGGTACAGAATAGACACAAACAGGTTAAGGAAGTTAGACAAGATCATTCAGATATTATTAAGTGGCAGAACTGAGATTTGAATTCAGGGGATCTGGTTTCTGAGGACACAATCTTAAAATACATTGTAACACCATCACTACCCCCAGCCTACCCCCAACACCCTTATTCTACTCTCTCTCTTACCTCCAGCCTAACCGTTGTTTAGGACACAAAGTCATGTCTCTAGATGATGGGGAGAGGTAGAAAGCCTCTATCTTCTTGATAATAGAACATGGAGATAAAAAAATATGCAAATAGTATCATGGGCATACATTATGCTCTAATTCTGTAACAGTGGTTTGTACTTCATGGCATAAATGAGCTCTTTCAGGGGAAACGGATTCTCTTATTTACCAGATCATTCAATTCTACTGTCATTCAATGGCTAAAAGCTGATCAATCATCAAGTTTCAATTTTAAAAGAACTTAAGCAATCATAGGAATAGAAAATGCAGAGACCAGAGACGTTTGTAACTGGTACCAGACCACAGTAGTTCCTCCTGCATAAGGGGCAACTATCAGCATTTGTTTAACTTGAAATAAAAAATATAAAATGCCAAAGAATTCTAGGTTTTTATATACACGACACAAGACAGTCAAATTCCATGTTTTTTTGCCACTTAATATTCTATTTTCAAATTCTGAAAAATACTTTTAGACAAAAAATAAGATTTGCTTTTAGCAAAGTATTTTAAAGAAAAATAATTGCCTGGTATTTATAAGAGGATTTTATATATATATTTATATATATCAATTCTTGTTCAAATTTCCTTTTATGTAGTCTGTGTTACCACAACAACTGTCATCAGAATTTCTTTAGGAACAGGTATGTTTTTCCAAACAAAGATATTCTTTGGAGGGGCAGGAAGTAGTGAATTACCAAAAGGAATGAAGAAAGAGAGAATGTATACTGAAGAAGAATTAACAGCGCCTCTCGAGCAACTCTCCTTGTTCTCTTCCCTTGTTGACAAAATGGTCAGGTTGTGTCATAACACTCAGGAATACTCCATACAAGGATGTGAGCACCAAAGAAGGACTGAGTTTTAGACCACAATCCACATGGTTCAGGCACAGGCAACAAGAGGCAAAGGTTAAAGAGGCTAGGAGAATAATGTATCTGAGAATTTGCAGAAATCTTAAAGAAGCCTTTGGATTCCTACAGGCCAGGGAATTGAAAAGTTGGAGGCAATTTCCACTGGACCATAAGTGTAACCGAGCGGGACCCTATGGGGCCTTCCCGGGACAGACCCCTCCCCCAATACCCTCTGCTGTAGCTCCTCTCTGAAGCATCTAGATAATATAGTATCTGATGCACACTTTGAGTTGTTTTACAGGTGCTAAAACCACCACCAAATGGAAGAAATTAACTACCTGATGACCATGAGCAGGTAGCCCCCAGACCCACTGGCCCCTAAGGATTGGTAATGTTGACCCCAATGACACCACCCTGATACCTCACCATCAACCAGTCAGAGAACTGTGCACAAGCTGATCACATACCCTGGGACTCCCCCTCCCTCACCTGGCCTTGGAAAATACTTTCCTGAAACCCATCCTGGAGTTTGAGTGCTTTGAATACTAGCTGCCCTGGACTCCTTGCTTGGCACCTGTTATGAACGCTACACTTTCCTTCACCACGACCTAGTGTCGATAGACTGGCTTTGCTGCACGTGCGGGCGAGCAGGTTCAAGTTTGGTTCAGATACATAAGTGTTAGAGTAGCCCCCCAGCTAGATGGCGTCTGGGTCCAATTATTAACATTTGGTAGATACTGCAGTTGGTGTAGACAGGTGTTTGTAGATTTGGAACTTTTAGGACGCACAGAATGAGCAAGAGGGCAAACTAGTTACTAAAGTTCTATGAAGAAAAAGACGAAGAAAATACTCAGGATATTTGAGAATTGCCTCTCTCTGAGAATGATTTTATTTCCAATGTATCTAATGACATAGTACACTGGGCAGCAACTGCTGAATTTGGGGGAGTGGTATTTTGGAATTCAGTAACACAGTCGTTCTCAATCCTGATTGAACATTATATTCACCTATGGCGCCTTTTAAAAAATACTAAGGCCTGGGCCCATTCAAAACCGATTGAATCAGAATTTCCAAGACTGTGGATTTTTTTGATGATAGCCGTTTGGACTGGTGTGAGGTGATATCTCATTGTAGTTTTGATTTGCATTTCTCTAATAATTAGTGATGTTGAACATCTTTTCATGTGCCTCTTGGCCATCTGTATGTCTTCTTTGGAGAAATGAGGTGATATCTCATTGTAGTTTTGATTTGCATTTCTCTAATAATTAGTGATGTTGAACATCTTTTCATGTGCCTCTTGGCCATCTGTATGCCTTCTTTGGAGAAATGTCTATTTAGGTCTTCTGCCCATTTTTTGATTGGGTTGTCTGTTTTGGTGTTACTATAAATACTGGCAAGGGTGTGGAGAGAAGGGAACTCTCCTACACTGTTGGTGGGAATGTAAATTGGTATAGCCACTATGGAGAACAGTATGGAGGTTCCTTAAAAAAATAAAAATAGAGCTACCATATGACCCTGTAATCCCACTCCTGGGCATATATCCAGAGAAAAACATGGTCCAAAAGATACATGCACCCCAATGTTCATTGCAGCACTGTTTACAATAGCCAAGACATGGAAGCAACCTAAATGTCCATCGACAGAGGAATGGATAAAGAAGATGTGGTACATATATACAATGGAATATCACTCAGCCGTTAAAAAGAATAAAATAATGCCATTTGTAGCAACATGGATGGACCTAGAGATTGCCATACTGAGTGAAGTAAGTCAGACAGAGAAAGAGAAATATCATATGACATCACTTATGTGCAGAATCTAAAAAGAAAAGATACAAATGAACTTATTTACAAAACAGAAGCAGAGTCGCAGACTTAGAGAACGAATTTATGGTTACCAGGAGGAAGGGTGGGGGGAAGGGATAGTTAGGGAGTTTGGGATTGACATGTACACACTGCTATATTTAAAATGGATAACCAGGGGACTTCCCTGGTAGTCCAGTGGTTAAGACTTCACCTTCCAATGCAGGGGATATGGGTTCGATCCCTGGCTGGGGGGCTAAGATCCCACATGCCTCGTGGACAAAAAACCAAAACATAAAACAGAAGCAATATTGTAACAAATTCAGGAGAGACTTTTAAAAATAAATAAATAAAATGGATAACCAACAAGGACCTACTGTATAGCACAGGGAACTCTGCTCAATGTTGTGTGGCAGCCTGGATGGGAGGCGAGTTTGTGGGAGAGTGGATACATGTATATGTATGGCTGAGTCGCTTTGCTGTGCACCTGAAACTATCACAACATTGTTAATCAGCTATACTCCAATACAAAATAAAAAGTTTAAAAAAAATAAAAGAATTCCCAAGACTGGGGCCTGGGCATTAGTATTCTTTGTGCTGTATTCCAAGCACTGGGTAACTCAATGTCTAGTCAGTATTGAAAACAACAGCACGAAGGAATGCTCTATCAGGACCACATGCTTCAGTGGAATGCATTAATTAGATTTTCCTGATCATACTCTACTGGTTTGAGCTTTAATTATTCTTCATTGATTATGTATAACTGTAATCTGGAGAACTAAAAAACTTAGACCGAGCAACTAACTTAAGAAGTTCAAACACACCTTGGTTTGCTGAAATGTTGCTTGCAACAACTTGAATATTATTTTAATCATCCTTGTTATTAAAAACTGGAAGGTGCATGACATAGCAAGTTTATACGTTTGGTTATTTGATAAAGTAAAGATAATGAAAATATTATCTTGTAAATTTGGATGGTTGAATTTCTGGTAAAGTTAAGATTATAACTGGAAATTTGCACAAATGCAAAACACTGTTAAAAAGTGGTTATCTTCTAGAACCTGATGATACAAGTAGTAGAATTTGTGACAAGAAAATAATGTTTTCTTTAGTTAGAAAACAATTAAATTATAATTTCTCAACTTTTTATAAACTACATTATCTAGTACATTATCTTACTAGTTGGCAACTTTGTGACAAAGTAAAATATTCAGATGTTAATCTATTCTTTCATCTGAGAATCTTCAAGCATGTTGTGACCTGGGTGCTCTATTTTGAAATTTAGAGTTGGGTAGGGTGAGGTGTATTCAGTATACTGGAAGTGAATATAAGGTACTCCCAGAGCTTTGCAGATAAAATTGTTCTCAAACAAGATAAACTGAAAAAAGGTTGATCATTTAGAAAAATATCTTCAGAACAAAGCCCCCAGAAGAATCTTGTTAACTTTATTTTAAAAATATGTCAAGGATCTGACTACTTTTCTCTCCAACCTGCCAGGCAACCCACCTGAGAGTCCCTGTATGTTCTTCCGAAGTATCCCGAGAACGTCAGGCCCCGACCCCTCCTCACTTAGGACACTTCTTAGGGTTATGTCTGCAGTGAGCCACCTGAAGGAATGGGGCACTGTTACCCTCCAGGATGAAGAACAAGTTGGCTTACTGCTTACCGCTGTAAATGAGATGCATTTTCTAAGCTCAGTGTTCCTCAGCTGCAACACATGCCCACCAATTATGCAGCATTCATCTGGGTCCATCCATATTGCCTCCAAGGGACTTGGCAAGACAAGGGGAACCAACAGAAACACAACGCTCACGCCGCTTGTTATGCCATGGGTAATAAAGTCCTTTGTCTCTGACACAAGAGTCTCATGTCTTCTGCCAGAATCTATGAAATGGTTACAGTTTAATATATTACCTTATAAGTAGGGTAAAATCAAATCTCAGACCCCTGACCCTCATCAAATATCACCCTAATCCAAGACACCATCAACTCTTATCTGGATGATTGCAATAGTTTCCTCTTTGGTCTCCCTGCCTGTGCCCCTTTGCTGTCTGTTCTCAACACAATACTCAGATGACTCTGTTAAACACGAGTCTGATTATGTCTCTCCTCTCAGTGGATTCTTATCTTATTCAGAATGAAAGTCAAAGTCTTTACTATGAGCCCAAAGGCCCAATATTATCCCTCTTGCCTGTGTCTCTGATTCCTTTCACCCTGGTCTATCTGACCTGTCCTCTTTTCCACCAGGCACACTCCTCTGCCCCTCACTGTTCACTAGGTCTGCAGGTATGTACTCACTTCCTGCAGGTACTTACTCACTTTCTCAGGAAAGCCTTCCCTGCTCATCCTATGTAAAAGTTCCACAACTCTATTCTTCCTTCAACATTTCATGTTCTTCCTTGCTTTGTAGTTTTTACTTCTTAGCCCTTATAACTTATTTTGTTTATTGTTTGTCTCCCTAAGATAAGAAATAATATCTGTGAAGGAAGGGGATTTTTTACTTCTGTATCCCCAGCATCTAGAACAGCACCTGATATATTATAGCAATGCATATATGTTGTATGAAAGAATGGGGGCTTCCCTGGTGGCGCAGTGGTTAAGAATCCGCCTGCCAATGCAGGGAACACGGGTTCAAGACCTGGTCCGGGAAGATCCCATACGCCGTGGATCAACTAAGCTCGTGCGCCACAACTACTGAGCCTGCGCTCTAGAGCCCACGAGCCACAACTACTGAGCCCGCATGCTACAACTACTGAAGCCCACACACCTACAGCCTGTGCTCCGCAACAAGAGAAGCCACCACAATGAGAAGCCGGCGCACCGCAACGAAGATCCAATACAGCCAAAAATAAAAATAAATACATTAAAAAAAAAAAAGAATGAAGAAGGCTTGTGAAAGTCACTACTGAATAACTGAATACAAAAGATTAAAAAGCTTATTCAATATCCCAACCCAGCTGAAGCAAAAGATGGACTGAGGGATGGTAGATAATTGTTTCTAGAATCTATACCAAAACTTAGTGGCTTAGGAAAACAATGTATTATTATTTCTCACAGTTCTGTGGTTTCAATGTATTATTATTTCTTACAGTTCTGTGTTCTCATCTGGACAGCTCTTGATTGGTCTCTCGTGCCCTTGTGGTCAGATGGAACATGGGGCTATAGTTAGCTACCATGGGCTGGACGTTCAAGGTGGCTCACACATGGGACTGGCGGTTGATGCTGGCTATAGGCTGGGAGCTCAGCTGAGACTGCAGCTAGAGTGTCTATCCATGGTACCCATGGGGTCTGAGGAGCATCCTAAATTCAGTGTTCCAAGATCAGGAAGAAGCTGCCAGGCCTATGAAGCTACATCTGGAGCCATTCAGCATACCCTCTGCTATACTCCATTGACTGGAGCAGTCACAGGGCTCACCCAGACTAAAGGAAACCTAGATATTGTCTCTACCTCCTACTGGGGACTGGAAAAAACAACATGTAACATACAGAGATTGTTGCGGCTATCTTTGAAAAATGTAGCCTGCCACAATGATTTTCAAAGAAGAGTGGGGACTTCCCTGGCAGTCCAGTGGTTAAGACTTCGCCTTCCAATGCAGGCGGTGCGGGTTCGATCAGGGAGCTAAGTTCCCACATGCCTCGCAGCCAAAAAACCAAAACATAAAACAGAAGCAATATTGTAACAAATTCAATAAAGACTTTAAAAATGGTCCACATCAAAAATCTTAAGGAAAAAAAAAAACCAAAGAAGAGTGAACTATGAAATTGAGCAGCACACATTTAGCAATCTTCACACAGCCTGAGTAAAGACAAAAGACCCTGATTTGGGCTTTCCTGGTGGCGCAGCGGTTGCGCGTCTGCCTGCCGATGCAGGGGAACCGGGTTCGCGCCCCGGTCTGGGAGGATCCCACATGCCGCGGAGCGACTGGGCCCGTGAGCCATGGCCGCTGGGCCTGCGCATCCGGAGCCTGTGCTCCGCAACGGGAGAGGCCACAGCAGAGGGAGGCCCGCATATCTCAAAAAAAAAAAAAAAAAAAAAAAGACCCTGATTTTAGCAGAAAAGAATGTTCCATTAATTAGAAAGTTGGACTTGGCTTTGTTACAAGAGAAATTCATGAGTTTTGTTTTTACCTGGTGTAAAGGATATCGCTCCTCAAAACCATCCACTCCCCGATGCTTTCTTTTCCCTCTTCACCAAACCACACATTTGATTCACTATTGATACCCTCTACAGAGAGTTAAAGTATTTCTTGCTTGACAGAGGAAATTAACACACTGGTATTTGGATTCACATATCCATCTTTTGTCACTTTATTCAGTGTGAATCTACTCTAGACAACCTGATCTATTCCGATCTACACAAAATCAAATTTCTCCATTTACAAATCCAGAATCCAATGACCCCACTAACAAACTACCACCTTGTGAGGTGCCATATTAGCAGTCAACTGATCTTTGATGTCGTATTTATCTCACTTCAACCTAAGGTTCTAGGAGTTCCAGCATGTATCATTTTTCTTATGAAGTAGAAGACAATCCTTTGGAAAACTGTTCACTTAGACTCTGCGGAAAAATCGACTCAGTGTAGCACATGCAGTCATAGTCTACACATCTAGTAGCAGGATTTGATTCATTGAAAATTTACATTTATTGAGTGCTTCCGACGCACTAGGCATTAAATTAAATGCGTCATATGCATTAGCTCACGAGGGCATGCGTTCTGTTCTTCTCAGTCTCTTACAGATAAAAACCCAAAGCTACAAAAAAGTTAAAGAACTTTCTGAAAGCCACTTGGCTAGTGGTAGATGCTAAATGGCCCTATTTATTTAATCATTTCTCCACAGACTACCTCACTTTGTAGTTCTTCTTGTTTGCAAACCCACTATGCAATGCTTAAGAAAATAAAAATTGACTATGAAACTATTTCCATCTACAATGCTAGTGTCAGCATTTAGTATGTTTTTTATTTTATGTAATATAAATATATGTATATATAAATAATATATAGTTATTTATAAAATATCTACAATCATAACATATTTTAAAATCTTAAAAATAGTCTACAAAAACCCCAAATTAAAGTTAGCTTTTTAGAAATTCAGCTTTATTTGTTAATGTTGTTTACAAAAAATATTGAAAGAAAGAAATTCCGTTATTTCTTCATCAGAGGTAATCTATGGTCTTTGGAAGATTAGCCTGCTTAATCTCTTTTATTTATACTCTGCTAATTTGGGGAGGAAAAGCAGATGTTTCGAAGCAGTTTAATTTAGCAAAACATTTGATTAAACTAGTTACTTATTAGTAGTAAAAATATAAAAGTTATTGGAATTAATGATACCAGTGCTCTTATAAGCCTTGATCTCCTTGTGTTTGGATGGGATGTGAGAAACAGATGTGTTTGATATCTGGAAGCTCTTAGAATTTCCCCTGGTCAGGATGCTCTGATATCAGGCTGGTGAGAGGTAGGGGTTTCCCTTGACATATTGTACCCAATCATAAAAGATTCTTTATTCATAAAGCTATTTGGGGTCTTCCCTGGTGGCGCAGTGGTTAAGAATCCGCCTGTCAATGCAGGGGACGTGGGTTCGAGCCCTGGTCCAGGAAGATCCCACATGTCGCGGAGCAACTAAGCCAGTGCGCCACAACCACTGAGCTTGCGTGTCACAGCTACTGAAGTCCGCGTGCCTAGAGCCTGTGTTCTGCAACAAGAGAAGCCGCCGCAATGAGAAGCCCGCGCACCACAATGAAGAGCAGCCCCCGCTCCCCACAACTAGAGAAAGCCCGCCTGCAGCACCGAAGACCCAATGCAGCCAAAAATAAATAAATAAATTTATTAAAAAAACAAAATAAAGCTACTTGGGATTATGTCCTTCTTTTAAAAAATGAAAGTCTTACCAAATTATTGCAACATTAAGGTGCATAGCACAACTTTTGCGGGGGGGCAGGGGAAGGTGAGATGAATTGGGAGTTTGGGATTGACATAAATACACCACCGTGTGTAAAACAGATAGTTAGTGGGAACCTGCTGTATGGTGCAGGGAGCTCAGCTAGGTGCTGTGTGGTGACCTAGATGGATGGGATGGGGGGTTTAGGAGGTCCAAGAGGGAGGGGATATATGTATACATATAGCTGATTCACTTCCGTGTACAGCAGAAAATAACACAACATTGTAAAGCAACTACAATTAAAAAAAAACACTGAGTGGAAAAGCACAAGGATTCCTAACGATCTGCTGAAAAGCTACATAGTTATCGTTTACTGCTTATTCTTTGTTGGGCATCTCACATAAACTTATAGGAAGCTTCTAGTTGCCCACTTTACCCCTCAACTTTGAATGAGACTCAGTATTTCTGACCCATTTCCATAGATATAAGTGCTGAAGCAGCACTGTTTTAGTAAGGTTTCTGCCTCCATATGGCTGAGATTAAAAATGAATACAACTACACATCTGTCAGATGCAACTCCTTTTTATGAGCCCTCAGAATGTTAAGTTACGTTTCTGTTTGCTTGTTCTGCCATGTGGCATCACTTCTCTTGTGAGCTCAGTAAAGTGACCATTTTTCTTTTACTTTCCTATTTTCTTTCATTTATTTCCATTAATTTGTCAAAATCTAATATATGCTTTTTGCCCTGAGGCATGGGACATGTATAAATACGCATCACATACTCTCCTTCCGACTCTCTCAAAGTAACCACTGTTTACAAAAACTGACCACTTTTTAGTTATTGGGTGAAAAAAATTACTTGAAGATGCTCGGAAGACAAATATGAAAATTAGAATCCTCAGAGAGATCTCACGTGTACTTCATTTTGTTCACGAAGGTACAAGTGTGTTTAAACAGCAAGTGATTCTACGAGCAGTTCAAATATACGGTACATAAAGGCATGTAAAAACAGCATATTTGGTCAAATTTACATAGAATGTTTGTAATTCAAAAATCCATTGGAAAGGATTTAATTCTCTGTTCAGGAAAGCCTTCCTCTATTGATCATCCCGTGCTTTGTGGAAATTGGGGAAAAACCCAAGGAAGAAATCCATGAAGATCAATTGCTCTTCTTGTACAAATCACGTAAATTCTTTTGCATGGTCATCAACAGCATGAGGTAAGCAAACAGTCTTGACAGCTTCCTCTCCTCAACATTACTTGGCAGGCATCTACATTCCAACTGATGAGGACCAGTCAGCCTAACTGAATAACATGCTTACTTTATTCCCCAACGGCTCCCACTGGAATACTTGCGTGAAAAATGACTTTCCTCACCTTCATGATTGCTAGTCACGCCCTGGAAGACTAAAAGAATGACTGCTTCCAGAATTCAAAAGAGATGTGTGATGTGACGTTTCTTTAAATTCCAGTAGCTTTGCCCATCTTACAGAGAATTTGCTGTGACTATTTTACTTTGCCATTTCAAGCTTTGGGACAACCTTCTTCCTAGTCACGCTGACCGTGATCTTTCTTTCTTAACTTCTTACCGTGATTAACTTATGTCTGCTTTTCCACAAATAGCAAGAGAAGGCACCAAAGTTATTCTAACTCAAAGATACAGAGAACAAATTAGTGGTTACCGGAGGGAAGAGGGGAAGAGGTAGGGACAAAATAGGTGACAGGGATTAAGAGGTACCAACTACTAGGTATAAAATAAATGAGTTACAAAGATGTAATGTACAGCACAGGGAACATAGCCAACATCTTGTAATAACTTTAAATGGAGCATAATCTATAAAAATATCAAATCACTATGTTGTACCCCTAAAACTGATATGATATTGTAAGTCAACTATACTTCAATTTTTAAAAAAAGAAAGGGCTTCCCTGGTGGCACAGTGGTTGAGAGTCCACCTGCCGATGCGGGGGACGCGGGTTCGTGCCCCAGTCCGCGGGGATCCCACGTGCCGCGGAGCGGCTGGGCCCGTGAGCCATGGCCGCTGAGCCTGTGCGTCCGGAGCCTGTGCTCCGCAACGGGAGAGGCCACAGTGGTGAGAGGCCTGCGTACCACAAAAAGAAAAAAAAAAAAAAAAAAAAAAGAAAAAGAAAGTTTTCCTACTAATTACTCTTAGCATATGTTCTTGCATTATGGTCCTTCATATACCCATCAGCAGAATTCGAAGCAGAGCAGCAGAATTTTAGTTGCCTTTTGTGGCAGATACAAAGGAGCACCACCCAGACTCCCTCTGAGGAGGACCTGCTGCCCAGCAGAGGGGAGTGCGGTCAGCAACAGGCTCCAGATCTCAGTTCCTTCAGGATCTGCCTCAGCTGCAGAGAGAATCCTGCCCAAGAGACACCCTTCCCAAGCTGTCCACACTCGTGAGTGACCGTGTGAGGTAGGGCTATAAAGGCCTGGACAGTTCGGCCCAACAAGGGACACTCTGATGGTTGAGCTGTCATCCAGATTCCCAACGAGTTGACCAAGACTTCATAGGTCTTATATTGATCGCAGTTGAACTTCTTCTTCTAACCTAATTGGCTTCCTTCCCCTTTCTTTCATAGCTATTGATCCCTAATAAACATCTTGCACCCCAAACTGTATCTCAGTGTCTTCTTCTAGAGAGCCCAACCTGTGACAATTACTTTTGTTCTTTCTCTCATCATGTAGCAGGACATTGAAGATGCTTTTCTTATGATCCTGAAATTGAAGGTCAGGAACAAAAGCTGAGGACAAAGATGCCAACAGCCAGTATCAAAGAATTGGGGGACCAGACTGCCTTCTTCCCAATCTGGCTTGGAGTGACCAAACTGGCCTTGTTACACCTACCTATCACCCCAGGACCTTCTCTCCACCCGGCCTTGTAAGCTGAAGGCCAGCAGGACAGAGAGGAAGCTTCTGGCAGGATTGCTGCTCTGTTTCCATCCTCTCCGTTGTGCGAGAGGAGGGAAGTGTGCCCCTTACCCTATAAGGGGCACCAAGAAAATCAATCATGGAGATTCGGGATACTTGCAAAGTGGAGACTCAGGGCTCATTCCCCAACTGATCTGTCACTGTGCTTCTTTAAGAGGCAGGGACACAGGAAGAGAGAGAAATGGAAAATGGACAAAATGAAACAGGCTGCACTAACACACTTCAGTGTGGCAAGAGTGTATGAGTTTCTAATTCAAAAAGACACATGCACCCCAATGTTCATTTCAGTGCTATTTACGATAGCCAGGACGTGGAAGCAACCTAAATGCCCATCGACAGACAAATGGATAAAGAAGATGTGGTACATATATACAATGGAATATTACTCAGCCATAAAAAGGAATGAAATTGGGTCATTTGTAGAGATGTGGATGCATTTAGAGACTGTCATACAGAGTGAAGTAAGTCAGAAAGAGAAAAACAAATACCGTATATTAATGCATATATGTGGAACCTAGAAAAATGGTACAGATGAACCGGTTTGGGAAAGTGGCAGGGGGGTGGTGGTGGTGGTGGGATGAATTGGTGTGGGATTGGCATGTATACACTGATGTGTATAAAACAGATAACTAATAAGAACCTGCTGTATAAAAAATAAATAAAAGAAAATTCCAAAAATAAAATAAAATAAAATTACATGAATGAGCTCTTTAAAAAAATAAAAAAGAGCGTATGAGTTTCTTGTTAGTCAAATGAACGCCATTCAGTACAAGGCTTGGCCCATCTTATTAGTTTCCCATCCCATCTAAGAGGGTCAGTCACCTGGAAAAAGACCCATCGGAGCGAAATCTGTGGCTTAGACCTTCAGGGAATGGGGCTGAGAGGGCAGAGGTCCTCCAAAATACATCTTCTGCCCTAGGAGCTGGGCAGCACGGAGACCCTGTCCAGCCCCCTGGAGGGACACACACAGAGCCCCACAGGAGGGTCAGCATTTAGATGTTTCCCGTGCAGGAGGTCCTCATGGCCCCTTTGTGCCATCCCTGATTGAATGTAAGAGTGAAATACCAGAGTCGCATAACACATGTGTGCTTTCCACCAGTCCTGCCCCTTTCCTGCCTTAACACCAGGGGGAAGTAAAGGATGTGGGGTAGGATGGGGTGGGGGAGAAGTGAAGAAGAGGTGTCCCAGGAGCAGGCCTTGCCCCTCCCCATTCATGTCCCTCAACGGAAGCCGGGTGGACCCTAGGGAAAGGGGAGGAGGGGAACATAAAATTGCATGTAAGACCAAAGGTTTAAATTGGATTAAACTGGTTTGGAATTGTTACGCCTTAAAGTGGCACACAAACAATAAAGTTTGTGGCAGATGCCATCAAAAGACCTGAAGGCGTTTCTCAATAGCACTGTTAAAGGCAGTGATTGGAGAAAAATCAAACCATTACTCTTTGCACCTCACTGAGTTACCACTCTTCAATCAGCTGGGTATATCTATTTCCAAATGGTTGTTTCAGAATGTTTGTGTGCCAGATGGACGTGAGTTTTCCCTGTATGATCTACGTTCAAAGGGTTGGATTTCCGGTCTTACTCTTATAGCCTCCTTATTATATGAAGAGAGGAAATGTTGAGAAATGAAAAAGAAAACAGCTTGGGACAAAATTGCAATGCACTATACACGCTTGAGTCATTGAAATGATGTTATACAATGGACCGAGAGGGGTCAGAGGCCATTACAAAGTGGCTAAAATCACAGGTCATTGTCCTTCAGTGTGCGGGCCAACCGATGCCCATCGATCCTGCTTCTCCACAGCCTCCAGCATGAGAACTCGGGTAAACTTCATTTCTCCTCCATGTAACTTGCCCTCTACATTGGCCACACCGGGACCTGACACATCACTCAGACTACTTAACCTTTCAGAGCTCAAATATTTAAAATGCCCTCTCTGTTTACTACTTCTTTGCCCACCACCTCCCGGACCCTTGTTTCTTTTGGGCCTGCCCTTCTTCCCAAGGGTTCTAATCTCCCAACACCCTTTATTTTGGCTCAAATGTCTTCCCATCCTGCCTAGACACGGTGGCCTTTTCAGTACCTGCCAAGGTTCTTGCATGGAGGCGATGACAGACTAGACTAAAACACAGTTCTCCTAATTAACAAATGGAATGCCCCAAAGGGTTAGTGTTAGTGTTAGTGTTAGGGGTTAGGGGTTAGGATTAGCGGTTAGGGTTAGGGTTAGGGGTTAGGGTTAGGGCTGAGGTTAGGGTTAGGGGTTAGGGTTAGGGTTATGGTTAGGGGTTAGGGTTAGAGTTAGGAGTTAGGGTTATGGTTAGGGGTTAGGGTTATGGTTAGGGGTTAGGGTTAGGGGTTAGGGTTAGGGTTGGGGTTAGGGTTAGGGTTATGGTTAGGGGTTAGGGTTAGAGTTAGGGGTTAGGGTTAGGGTTAGGGGTTAGGGGTTATGGTTAGGGGTTAGGGGTTAGGGTTAGGGGTTAGGGTTAGGGGTTACGGTTAGGGTTAGGGGTTAGGGTTAGGGTTAACTAATGGAACGTCACAACCACCAGCTTGTGGTTCAGGCCTGTCTTTTCAAGTATGAGTTTCCGCAAAGAAATTCAGGTATTGTACCAGGAGGAAGAAGTCCAAGATGAACACGAAACGCTTTCATGGAGCATCAGTTTTCCTCACAAGGGCAGGTGGAGGCCGAAAATCATTTGAGCTAAGAATTTAAAATTTTATTTTTATATTAATGGTTTTAAACTTTTTCTTGATTTTGAAGATCTTAGAAATGTACAAAATTGAGGCCTTTTTGCCACCAAGAAACTTGCTTTACAGACCATGAATGAATCTACTTCCAGAAGAATGACCATACTAGAAAGATGGTCTGAGACATAAGAAATAATGGTGAAAACAGAATGATAAACATGCATGTAAATCCAAACAAACATTGCTAACATAAAACAAAAATGTCTAATATTTAGGGTTACACAAAACAAATGAAATATCCAACCAGAATACTAGCAATATTATAGAAGGCATAAAGGGGGGGATATACACTAAATGCCCCCCAGAGGCGCAGCTTCACCCATAATTTCTAAGCCCAAGCATAATGAAGTGTGCAGCCAGAACAAGGTATTGGAGCCAGCGTGGGCTGAGGAGGCCTCTACCGTGCAGTGTGGTCCTGCAGGTGACGTCTAGAGCATGAATAGAGGGAGGAAGGCATCCTTGAGGGGGGATGACAGCCACCCGACACCAGGAGCTCAGGTAGTGGGAAAGAAGACATCTGTGGGGACGATGATTGTGGCAGCAGCAGTGAGAGATTGGTTGCACATAGGATAATTGATCAAAGAAGTAAATATATTAAGGTTAATAGGAGCTATGTTTCTCAGAGTTGCAAAAGGGGCTGCAAATGTGGATAGGCAGAAGACTAGAACGAATTCGGCAGTATTGGACTGGAATTGGAGGTATTAGGGTGAACTCGCGGTATTCAGTGTACATACCTAGCGCTGTCCACTGTGATTATCCAAGGGCAGCAACTTCCCAATAGCAACGGACACTTAGCAATCAGAAGCTGACTGCCAAATACTGTCCTCCCCAGAAAGAAACCATAGCTTCTTCGAGGGCTGAGGCAGAGAGTGTACCAGATAGCGGGAACATCTTGTTTGCCGGAAAGCAAAGAAATGCTCATAAAATGATATGGATGTACGAAAAGAACAAAGGGAGGGTAGGATGAATTGGGAGATTAGGATTGACATATATACACTACCGTATGTAAAATAGACAGCTGATGGGAACCTGCTGTACAGCACAGGGAGCTCAGCTCAGTGCTCTGTGATGACCTAGATGGGTGGGTTTGGGCAGGGCGGGAGGGAGGTCCAAGTGGGGGGGATATATGTATACATAGAGCTAATTCACTCCGTTGTACAGCGGAAACTATCACAACGTTGTAAATCAATTATACTCCAATAAAAATAATTGTTAAACACACACACACACACACACACACACACAAAATGAACACAGACTCCATCTTGAAGTAGTTTCAACTGGCCAAATGTTAGATAATTTGAGTACTAAAACAAAGAATGACAGGAATGGAGTATACCCTTTTTAATAAATTAGAAATCATGCAGCTACACCCATCTAAATAAATGAACAAAGGAATGAATAAAACTTTCACGAGGAACGCAATATTTACAGTTTCTAAGTTTTTCCCAACAATAAAACTTCTTAATTACAAAAGGACAAGGGTTACTTTTTACAGGGAGAAACCAGCATGCACCATATTAATCGACTAATCAAAGTGAACATCATCTGTAAAACATCACCCGAGGGCTTCCCTGGTGGCGCAGTGGTTGAGAATCTGCCTGCCAATGCAGGGGACACGGGTTCGAGCCCTGGTCTGAGAAGGTCCCACATGCCGCGGAGCAGCTAGGCCCGTGAGCCACAACTACTGAGCCTGTGCGTCTGGAGCTTGTGCTCCGCAAAAGAGAGGCCGCGACAATGAGAGGCCCGCACACCGCGATGAAGAGTGGCCTCCGCTCACAGCAACTAGAGAAAGCCCTCGCACAGAAACGAAGACCCAACACAGCCAAAAATAAATAAATAAATAAATAGAAATTTTTTAAAAAAGAAAATAAACTTGTTTAAAAAAAAAATCACCCGAAAAATAATCAAAATCATGCACTACCTGATAGGATGCAAGGAGAATAGTGCAGCATCATTTCTTCTATATTCTTGCCAAAGAACAAACTGAACCTAACAATGAGACAGAGACAATTGAGGGATATTCTAAAATATATCTTTCCAAATGTCAAAGTCATAAAATTTAAGGAAGCATTGAGGAACTATTGCAGGCTGAAGAAATCTAGAAAGACATGACAACAAAATGCAACATGATTCTGAAGTGAATCCTCTCACTATCCAGGACATTACTAGGATGACTGGCAGACTTTAAAAGCTATGCGGATTACATGTCCATAGCGTATCAATGTGAATTTCCTGATTTGGATGGCTGTATTGAGGTTGCATAGGAGACTGTCATTGTTTGTAGGAAATAAACACTCAAGTGTTTGGGTGTGATGAGGCATGAAGTTGTAAGTTTAGCTCAAATTACTCAGGAACAAAACATGTTTTTTGTGTATTGCACTTGTAATTTTTTATAAATTTGAGATTGTTTTTTTTTTTTTTTTTTTTTTTTTGCTTTACGAGGGCCTCTCAGTGTCGTGGCCTCTCCCGTTGCGGAGCACAGGCTCCGGACGCGCAGGCTCAGCCGCCATGGCTCACGGGCCCAGCCGCTCCGCGGCATGTGGGATCTTCCCGGACCCGGGCACGAACCCGTGTCCCCTGCATCGGCAGGCGGGCTCTCAACCACTGCGCCACCAGGGAAGCCCCTGAGATTGTTTTAAAAATACTATATATTTGAGTGTGTGTGTATATATATGACTGTGTGTGTATATATATGTGTGTGTGTACATACATGTGTGCACACATATGTATACAACAGGATGTATTACACAGCTATAGGATTTAGTACACTTGATAACAGCTCAGGGATAGACAAATCAACAGTGAAATAGAAATGAATGCCCAGAAAAGGACCCTTGCATATACAGAACTTTGATAGCAGCAGCGTTGCCTAGCAGATCAGGGAGGAAGGAAGGTTTATTCAATAAAAGGTGCAGGGACAATTGGATGTTCAGATGGGGATTCTGGAAATGCTCCTCTGCTCTTCAAATCATCCTGTCAACTCCTCAACGAGTCCAGTGCTTAGCCTTGGGGTAGGAAACACCCATGTGACCATTCCAGAATCCTCAAACAAGTGTTTTTTGACTTCTGATTTTTATTTTTATTTATTTATTTATTTTTAAAATTAATTAATTAATTTTTGACTGCATTGGGTCTTCGCTGCTGCACGCTGGCTTTCTCTAGCTGCGGCGAGCAGGGGCTACTCTTCGTTGCAGTGTGTGGGCTTCTCATTGTCTTGGCTTCTCTTGTTGCAGAACACGGGCTCTAGGCGCGTGGGGCTCAGTAATTGTGTCTCACGGGCTCTAGAGCGCAGGCTCAGTAGCTGTGGCGCACGGGCTTAGTTGCTCCGCGGCATGTGGGATCTTCCCGGACCAGGGCTTGAACCCGTGTCCCCTGCATTGGCAGGCGGATTCTTAACCACTGCGCCACCAGGGAAGCCCTGACGTGATTTTTAAATTTGTTTCATTTCTTAATTGATTGCCAGCATTCAAAAATAAGATGATATGACATAAAACTCTAGATGGCCATTAAAAAAAAATCTGCAGGGCTTCCCTGGTGGCGCAGTGGTTGCGCGTCCGCCTGCCGATGCAGGGGAACCGGGTTCGCGTCCCGGTCTGGGAGGATCCCATATGCCGCGGAGCGGCTGGGCCCGTGAGCCATGGCCGCTGGGCCTGCGCGTCTGGAGCCTGTGCTCCGCAACGGGAGAGGCCACGGCAGAGGGAGGCCCGCATACCACAAAAAAAAAAAAAAAAAATCTGCAACAAAAATGAGCCTAGAGTCTCACATGGTGATAACGATTAGCCCCCGTTAAGGGGGAGCACACCCCCTCTGGTTCATCATCGAACTTCTCCACAAGGTTACCTTACCAGCCGGGGCCCTCTGGACACTGGGGTTTTCTATGCAGGTCTAGTCTAAAGCGTCAGTCATCACTGCTTTCTAGTTATTTCAACTTTGCTCCTTTGAGCATTCTCCTTCCCTCTGTCCTCCAATCGGATGTTCAAACTGCTTTCTTTCCTGAACTCTGCTATTAATTTACGTATTCTTCCTAAAACTTAAATGACTGCTTGTATCATTTTGGGAGGAGAAGGGAAGGGCATTTTTTAATCATAGTTTCACTGAGGTATAATTCATACATCAAAAAAATTCACCCTTTTAAATTGTACAATTCAGTGGTTTTTAGTATAATCACAGAGTTGTGCAAAGATCACTCTTATCTAATTTTAGAATATTTCTATCACCCCAGAAAAAGAACCTCACACCCACTAGCAGTCATTCCCCATCCCCTGTTTTTATCTCTAAAAGCATTACGCCAGCTGAAGGTATTATACTTTGGTACATACCAAAGTCATATAATTCAAGTATCAACCAACAGGCTCTAACAGACTTTGGTGGGGAGGTGATTATCTGAACCTTCTTGGTATTTCTGCACTAAAGACCCTGTAGATTCATACAATTTATCTATCCCTTCTGCTCCCAAGGCTGAATCACCTGGCAGATTAACTCTGAATCAGTGAGGTTTGATTCTGATATGTGCCTTCTTAATTCTATAAATCTCTTAGATTTTCTAGGCCCTTCCCTTCACGTCTAAGTTCCTAGAGCACATTCCCTGACTCTCACTGTCCAGAGTCCTCCATGCAGGGCTCATTCAGATTTGTCTTCCTCCCCTGGAACATTCCATGCTCCAAAATGATGACACAGTTCCCACACCATGCCCATGTCACTAAGGTTTCTGAGGACTGAAATAATATTTTAGGAGGAAAGCAACAATCATTAACCATAC
Organism: Physeter macrocephalus; assembly: GCF_002837175.3. Taxonomy (NCBI): domain Eukaryota; kingdom Metazoa; phylum Chordata; class Mammalia; order Artiodactyla; family Physeteridae; genus Physeter; species Physeter macrocephalus. The sequence continues at coordinate 70,280,868 of NC_041228.1, forward strand.
TGAAATAAAGAAATCACAGCTAGTTGCATTTTGTAAATAGGAGTTCTAATTGTTGTGAAATTTTAGGCTTTGGGGCAACAGTTTATTTCCAGTGAAGTAGGCATGAATAGGCAGGTTGGCAAGATCTTTGCAGACACATCTGTAAAGCTAAAAATTTTTTCTGTATTTTTATTTGTTTCTGTAGTGCAAAGAAAAAGGAACTAGAAAGTTGATAAAAGCAGGATTGGAAACCTAGGTGTACAGACAGCCCTTAGCAATGCTTTTAAGGACCTCTTTCTCTAATTATAAAAGGTTATACATGCCTAACAAGAGAACTTTTGGAGAATACAAACAAGTGTAAAAATATTTTAACCACTTTAACCCCCACCAGCTACTGTTAATATTTTGGTATGTTTCCCTCTAATCTTTCTTACTCTGGAGATGTCAATCCCTAAAACATTTTCTCTTGTTTAACTCATATGAGCTAAATTAAATGATTAACCCTGGATATAAGTACAGACCACTAACCTTAGAACTAGTTATATTAATTTTTAAATTACTTTTTTAGATGTTTAAAAGAAATTCAAGCAAAATGCAACAATTTATATAATTAATTTAAATTTATATAAAAATAAATGCTCGATTCAGTTACTAGAAAAATTTTAAGTATGCTTGGAACATCTTGGGTATGTGAATCCACTTTTTCAAGTGCAAAGTTCCCAGTGCAAACTAAGTATGTTGCATAAAAATTTAGCATCCCTCCCCAAAGCAAATTATAAAGAAGAAAATAACAGTCACTTGTAATTCTAGTATCAAGTGATAACCACTGGCTCTCATAATTTACATAATTCTTACTTTCAGCAAGGAAAGTCCCCACTCTATTCTCTAAAACAGTGCAAGTTACTAAAAGCTAGTGTTCTGGCCAGGCCCCCTTGGTGGCCTCTCCCAGATCACAGGTAACAGGGGCCACTCCACTCACACAAGGCATTTGTAAGCTCCTGCCAATTATTTTTCTCTCAACAGAATTTAGGTAAATTTTCTCAAAGCCTCAAACAAAAGATGACAGGGACAAGATGAAGGCATACAGAGGGCAAATGAAATACCTTCCTGACGACCAGAAAGCGGAAGTCACATTGAATACGACTTAATTTGTTAATCATCTTTAAAGCTGAAGTGTAGTCATTGACATCCTATCATTAATTCTTTAAAATAACAACTCAGGTCAATTAAAGTATATGAATATGGCACTCTGAGAACCAGAGATCTGGAGATAACCGTTCCATGTCATGTTCACCTTTCTTTTTTTTTAATTGACAGAAGTGCAGAATTTCACAAGAATGAGGAGGAAAAACCAAACATTCTTTAAGAATGATTGTTTTTACAAAGTCTTAACGAAAGCATTCGAGAAAATCTAGAAAACCCAAGCAATTTCCTTGGCACATTGCATTTTCCACACTCCTTTCCCATAGTAATCAAGCATTCCCTCAGGTGTGTTCTACGCTTAAAGCAGAATAATTCCCAAGTACTCCTTTGTCCCTATAACCATTACAATAACTATGCTCTAACCTTGTAGCTACCCTGGGCTGCTCTAGGAATGTTGGGTAATAGAGAGATGGGGAGAGAGGTGGGCTTTACCAAGAAATATTCAGCATTACACTATCAGTTCCATGTACAGAGCACATGGCATTCAGCAAGAACGTGGAACGTGTCATCAGTGAGTTGCTAATTTCTATAAATAAAGGGGCTGTGGGTTTAACTCTTTTAAACCATATGCTATGAAAACAAATAGATTTTTCACCAAATCTTGAGAGTATGTTTTGAATGGTCTGATTTAAAATATAAACGATACAGTATGCATGATCATGCAAATTACATACAGGGGTTGAGGAAGCATAATTTTAAAGGTTTCAATTATTTACATTGTTCATATTTTGTAAAAAAAAGCTTTATGTTTTAAATGAAGAGGTCTCCAAATGTTCATTCATTTTCTAATACGATTAATTTCAATGTTCTTTTGGCTACAGTCATGAGAAATTATACCACACAAAAGGCAAGCTCAAAAATTAGCAGATCTTAGAGTCACATCATCAAAAGCCTGAAAAGAAAAATGAGAATTCTAAGTCCAAAGGTTGTCTGGAAAGGATAACCTCTTGAGGACACTTGGGAGAGGTGTGTTCTGTCAAGGACACCTGAGACTGAAGTGTGGTGTGAGGAATGGCTGACCACCCAGGGACAGGCATCTTCCAGATCAGCTGAAACCCAGGCATGACCAGATGCCCACGTGACTGCCAATCCAGACAGGCCTGCCACGGGTAGTTAAAAGTCCAGCCTGAGGGAAAGATAAAAACAAATACCGTATGCTAACACGCATATATATGGAATCTAAGGAAAAAAAAAAAAAGGTCATGAAGAACCTAGGGGTAAGAAGGGAATAAAGACACAGACCTACTAGAGAATGGACTTGGATAGCTAGTGGGAAGCAGCCGCATAGCACAGGGAGATCAGCTCGGTGCTTTGTGACCACCTAGAGGGGTGGGATAGGGAGGGTGGGGGGGAGGGAGACGCAAGAGGGAAGAGATATGGGAACATATGTATATGTAAAACTGATTCACTTTGTTATAAAGCAGAAACTAACACACCATTGTAAAGCAATTATACTCCAGTAAAGATGTTAAAAAAAAAAAAAAAGTCCAGCCTGAGGGAAATTTGGCGGCCACTCAGGAGGGACATGCCATGCATATTAAGAGTCCATGGACAGAGAAAACAAACACTGGTTTTAAATATGAGCCTCGAACCAAGGAATGTAATATCCGCGCAATGGCTGAAATTTGTCATTCTTGGTAAATAGTGAAAATAAAAGATCAGTGCAAAGGTTCCACATTGAGGTCAACTAATTAGCCTCCAGAACTACCGAAATGTTTATTAATAGGGAAAAAAAAACACAACAAAATTTTTAGAATGACTTTAAGATCAAAACATTGTATGAACATAGGGTGCAGTGAAAGAAAACCAGTGTTTTATGAGCTGGATCTCACTGCTTCCCTTGGACAGCCCTTTGCTTTGTAAACCTCCACAGTTCCCATGGAGCACTTCTTTCACCCTAGACATGAACAGGTCACAAGTGTAGATGATACAAATTGCAGGCACTGGTTGGTGATTGAGCTGCTTCTCTATGTAATGTGTTGCACAATGAGAATAGCATTCATGTGTGACTCATATAGCAAATGTATGTGTGTATGAAAAAGATTCTTTATAAAGCTGTACATTATAGCTCTATTTTATTTTTTTTATTTTATTTTTTTTTTTTGTGGTATGCGGGCCTCCCTCTGCTGCGGCCTCTCCCGTTGCGGAGCACAGGCTCCGGACGCGCAGGCCCAGCGGCCAAGCCTCACGGGCCCAGCCGCTCCGCGGCATGTGGGATCCTCCCAGACCGGGGCGCGAACCCGGTTTCCCTGCATCGGCAGGCGGACGCGCAACCACTGCGCCACCAGGGAAGCCCTATAGCTCTATTTTAATTATTATACTTATAGAAAATATTACAGCATTGACTTTTAAATAAATTTTATATAAAGATGGTTAAGGATCCTCTCAAGGAAAGCAGGGCAATATTGTCTAGATATTTAGAGAGAGAGACCGGAGAGAACAGGAGAAGGAAAGAAAGGGGATGAGAGCGGAGAGAAGCAGAGGAGAGGAACAGCATTGTAGGTGCTGATTCAGAGTTTTAAAATGTAAACTATTAGAAACGAATGAGCTGACTTTTATATATGAAGATGAACCAGATACAGATTTTGGTTCATGGTTGAAAACTGGAGTGGACATCCTTCCCCCAATATACCTTCTCTTTTTCTTTTAGTAGAAACCCTGCCCTCCCCACTATATTTTTTTTTTAACTTTTAAGGGACTTCCTTCTTTATGATCATGGTGAAACTGCCTATTACAGTCACCCAACTATTCCCAGAGGTAGAAACACAACCCAAGCTACATCAACCACATTCACCCCGAGGGATTTAAATAAAAGCAAAGATCCATAGGTGCAGGAGGTGTCCATGACTGGATGATGCAATGGAATCATCTCAAAAAGAGGCTTCTCAGGTTCCTGAAGCTAAAAGCCACAGAGACACTCTAAAGCCTGTCTTTCATTTTGGCAAGCTAATCAATGTTCTGCGTGTGGACCTCATTTTCTTGCCTAAGTTATGGCTCCTTTTGCTTTCATCAAAGGGTTCTAGACTGTATCTCCATGGATGCAGGGACCATACTGAATTTCACTCACTGTTATTTCCCCTGTGTTTGGCTCTGCACTGAGCTCTCGGTAGGCATTCAACTATTTGCTGAATAATGAAACAACAAGGGTGAATAAGTTCACCCCAACTCCTAAAAATATTTCCTGCCTTTAAGATTTAACATCTTAAATCTAAATAGTTGAGGTAATTTTCATTAAACATCTAAAATAATGTGACAGAGATGAGTATTAATATGAAAACTGGATTTAAAAAGTCAAAAGTTTTGATAAAAATTTTTTTACATGATTTTTGTATTGTCCATTATATGTTCTATCTAATAGAAGTAAAATGTAATTCCTACTTAATTCTCATTGATGAATAACATTTTAACATACTTCTTTTCATTCTCATCTATGCATGTTATTGATTATCTACATGAATTATTTTGTTTTTTTCACAGCCATCAATTCATTAAAATTTATTGCTACTTCTAATTTTTTAAAGTACTGTTATGGACTGAATGTCTGTGTTCCCCTCACAAAATTCGTATGTTAAAATTTAATGCCCAATATGACGGTATTTAGAGGTAAGGCCTTTGGGAGGTAATTAGGTCATGAGGGTAAAACCCTCATGAAAGGGACCAGTACCCTTATAAAAAGAGGCCAGAGAAGCTTTTTCTACCATATGAGGATACAACAAGAATTTGGCCATCTACAATTCAGAAGAGGGCTCTCACCAGAAACCCTGATCTCAGATTCTCAGCCTCAAGAACTATGAGAAATACATTTCTGTTGTTTATAACCCACCCAGCCTATGGTACTTCGTTGCAGCAACCCAAATTGTCTAAGACAAACACATAGGCCAGTAATTGCCAAATTAGGTAGATATGCCTCTGAGTGTCCATGAAGGCTTTCCAAGAACTTTGTAGGCAGCGGACGATTTAAGAAAATCCATTTTCATATTTTCAATTTCTAGTTTTTGCAAAAATTGATCTGCCTGAGAATAGGCCTGTGGTCAAGGCATCATTTGGTTTATTTTTTCCATCTCCCCTTCTCACAATCAAACTTCCCTCATATTACAAAAGAGAGGGTTGTGTTTCACCCATCCCAGCTCTTACAGAAAAGTATGTAAAACCTTGCTCAACCACATCAACATAAACTCTTGATAAGGCTTTTGTCTTTTCTAATACATTTTGCTATTCTAGACAAACTGGGGCATTAGAAATAGGGTATTTTGCCTGTGTTGGAATATTCTGAAATCAGATATATTTGTAGAGTTGGATTAAAGAAGTGACAATCGTCTTTAAAGACCTATCTTTTTCTAACTCCCTAATTCTTCTCAACGAAATTGTGGATGCTGAGGAGGATCCTGAGAAGAAAGCAACAAAAGTATGTCAGTAGTAAATAGTGAAGGGTATTGGAGGTTATTTCTCATAGAAACTCATAGAAAGGCTGTGTCCAATTATGTCCAATGTCTACTTCAGAATTAAAGAGTTAAGATTTGTAAACATGCATGGTCTCTTTCCCCTCCCTATCTGGTTTCCTTTCAGAATAATTTAGTCCAAACACCAGTAGTTAGGGCACAGCAAAATAACACAAAGAGAGGAAACAGCAGTGCAAGCCCAGCACTGCGGGTCTGTCTGAGCATAGTGAAGAAGGTACCTATCTGCACAGTGGCCACGTGTGGGGTATCAGAGCTAAGAGGTGTGAAGAGGTTGTGGAGATGGGGCAGTGGTGATGGGAGATTGTTTACCTATAGGTGGGATTGATCAGATAAGTAAATATTTTAAGGATGATGGGATCCAAGTTTCTCACCGTCAGAGGAGACAGTTATATGTGCATATACATTTATATGTATTATACATATTAAAATGTACATTTCTAATTAAACTTTACTTTCAAGGTTTACCTATCCATTTTTATAATATACTAACTTTCTTTGATCAATAATAAGCCAATAATTATTGGAATGATAACTTAATCCAGATGAAGGAAAAATAACAGTTCCTCTGGTCACAGAGAATATTTAAAAAATTAATTTCAATTTATGTACATAATTTTATAGCAGAAAGCTATAAAATGTGATCAATAAAAGACCTTCAAGCATAAAAATATATTATGTTAGGATAAAATTCTGTAGGAGAAATGGAATGGAAATATGAGTTCAAGGAGAAAATGGGACAATCTAAAATTTCTGGTTGTTAAAGAAAAGCTTATTCATGGATTTTTAAAACTGATGATGGTGAGCTTAAAGTCACTATAGCATTTAGATTATATTGAATAGATACGTTGAAAGAATGGTAATATGATTTTTATATCAAATGTCAATAATTAAAATATGCCAAAAGTCACATCTTTTGAAACTCTTTTACCTTACGATGAAAACATTTCACTGTTAATTTAAAATTTGGCAAAAAGGTAAAATAGTTTTCAAAAAAATATTAGGGGTATGCAAGCAATCCCTAAATGTAAATATTTCATCTATGTTTTACAACTAGAAAAACAGAAATTTTCACAAAAATTAATTAAGGTTCTTAGGTTCACAATAGAAAATTATGAAACCAGGAGAGTCTGTTTGACTCTGATCTTCTAAATTTCCCACTGCACCTTCACTTTCCCAGGTTTTCCTCACTTCACTTCACTTCTTGTCCAGTTCGTCTTTCCAGCTGTTGAGCCGCTGACTCACAGGGGCCCCAAGATCACTCCAGCTGCTTGGGTGCAGACTTGTAAAGGCAAGAGCTGCACAGAGGCCCCTGCTTCCCATTTACCTCCCCATTAGCTCCCCCTTAGTCCATTTGGGCAGATGTGTGTTGGCTTCATCACTTCTCTTCAAGCTCTACCATGTCCACTTGCCACAGTGCTTCAGGAGGCCTGGTTTAGTGCTTCGCTCTCTGGTCCTCCAAATTTCCCTTCTGTGCCTTCACTTCCCAGCTCCTCGCATAATTGTGTAAAGTTTAATTCGTGTAATAAATTTCTTATTCTCACAATATGCATGATGGCTCTGCCTCTTGATGAACACAATTATTGTTACCCAAAGTAATTCCACAGTAACAGAATCTTAGTATTAGGAATCTGGAATGGGTTCTCTGATCTGGCTAGATTTAAAGATAATTATGATCCTGTTGCCAGTGGCAAATGGGGCAATGGTAGCCCATGGCAGGCCGTGGAAAAACGGCACCTGGAAAGACCTTGCATGTCCAGGTGGTTGCTGCCATTGAACAATTTAGTGGAAATAAAAGTAAAACTATCATGGATCGATTTCGTTGTTTCTAAATATGCTGGATGACGTGGAGGGGGAAAATGGGATTAGGGTTTTAAATTCATGACTCAAGGTCTTGGTAAGGAACCAAAAAGCTTCTATAATGGCCCTTAAGGTGACTTTTATCTTCTGTAGTCAAAGAACTGAAATTTCTAAAAACCAAATCCAAAATTTAATCCTGTGGATGGTTAAATTGCAATGAAAATTTAATTCTAACTTCTCAGGGTCTTTTAGAGAATTAATTAGAAAAGAGTGAGATTCTGGAATCTGGGAGGAGGGCATATACACAAATTCCAATACAGCTGAAGATTTTGAAGACCCAAATTTCTGCAGTTTTCTTTTGACACTCAGAGCAAGATTTCTACCGTTTTCTGAGAGTAGTCACCTTTTGTCTAAAGTAATTGTAAAAGATCTCTTATTTTCAGGGCACTGCTGATCCTCCTTAAGGCCTACTACCATCACCTCTCATTGCTTCTAACTCTATAAATAGATTCAAGTCCCAGATGGCTCCAGAGGTTCAGCTACAGAGTATGACCCATGAGGATGTCTTCCGAAGGGATAGGAGGGAGGGAGAATTAAGATTATTTTCTTCTTACGAGGTACTTGCACTACTTGTGAAGCAGTACAGTGTCATTTGAAAGTGGACTTGAATTAGTTGTAAATGTATTGCAAGTTCTAGGGAAACCACTAAACAAAGTAAAAGAAAGAAGTATAATTGATATGCTAAGAGAGGAGAGAAAATGGAAAATCATATAAAATACTCAATGAAAACCTCAAAAGGCAGAAAAAGAGTAGAGAACAAAATAGTAACAAAGAACAAGGGCAACAAAGAGAAAACAGTAACCATGCTAATACTAATCAGAAGAAAGTGGGAGTAGCTATAACAATTTCTGACAGAGAGGACTTCTGAACAAGGAAAGTTATCAGGGATAAAAAGGGACCTTACATAATGATTAAGGGGCCAATTCTCCACAAAGGCATAACAATCCTTAAAATGCATGCACCTAGCAACAGAGCAACAAAACACATAAGGCAAAATCTGATGGAACTGCAAGCAGAAATAGATGAATCCACTATTATAGTTGGAGACTTCAAAACCCCTCTCTCAGAAATAGACAGATATAGCAGACAGAAAGAACCTAGTTGAACTCAAAAACACTGTTAATCAACTGGATACCATGGACAGCCATAGACTACTTCATCCAACAACAGCAGAATATACATTCTTCCCAAGCTCACATGAAACATTTGCCAAGATAGACCACATTCTGGACCATAAAATATACCTTAACACATTTTAAAAACAGAAGTCTGACAATGTCAGCTCTCAGATCAGGGTGGAATTAAACTAGAAATCAATAGCAGAGAGACAGTGGAAAATCCCCAAATACATGGAGATTAAACAACACACTTCTAAATAATATACGTGTAAAAGAAAAAAAAAATCTCAGGAAAAATTTTAAAATATTTTGAAGTAAATGAAGATAAAAATACAACTATCAAAATTTTGAGATGGAGTAAAAGCAATGTTTAGTGGTACACTATGTCTATGGAAGATAGAGATGTCGTATGGAGCCACTGGCAGGTCTCTGAAGGTGAATCACAGAGCAAACCTTTAAGATTTCAGAGCAAGGCCACAATTCTTTGAATGTAACTATTCTCCTTTTGAAAAACAACTTCTGGCTTGCCTCTGGGCCTCATGGAAACAAAACACTTGACTGTGGCTACCAAATTACCATGCAACCTCAGCTGCCCACCATGACTTGGGTCTGACTCACCAAGCCATAAAGTTGGTTGTAGACAGCAGCACTCCAACACCAAGTGGAACTATCATATATGAAGCTCAAGAAAATCTGAAAAGCACAAGTAATTTCTACAGCCAACTATATTGCTGCTACATAACCTTATTTTTCAACCCACACTCTTTTCTGTGATCTGATTACCTAAAAAGAAAAAACGTTCAGTCTTCTGTACAAAGAGTGTTGCATAATATGGTGGCACCACCCAAAAGTAAATAGGTGCAACTCCACAGCCCATTTCAGAGACAGCCCTGAAAAATAGTTGCGAAAGCAAATCCTCCAAGTGGACAGAACTTCAGTCAATGTACCTGGTGTTTTTTTTTTCTGCCTGGAAAGACAGATGACCAGAAACACAGATCTACATTTAATCATGGGTAGTAGATGAGTAGTACCTATAGTACTACTACAGGTACTACTAGAAAGTATGATCAGGTACAGGCAGAGATCATACTTTGTATGATCAGGTATTTAAGGGAAAAATGATTGGAAGATTTTGACAAGGAGGTCTCAGGAAGAGGTATGTAGATAAACCTCTCCATATGATTATTAACTGTAAAAATAGTTTTGTTCCATGTGAATGCTTCCTAAAGAGCAACCTCAGCAGAAGATCTTAATAAATAGCTTCTTTCCTCAGCTAGCTTCTTTCCTCAGCTATTCCTACTCTTAACCAATGAGTTCATCAACAAAATGGCGATGGGGGAATTCCCTGGCAGTCCAGCTGTTACGACTTTGTTATTTCACTGCTGAGCCGCCCGGATTCCATCCCTGGTCGGGAAATAGGATTCTGCAAGCCACATGGCGTGGCCAAAAAAAAAAAAAAAAAAATGGCCATGGTAGCAGGGATGGAGATTATACATCTGTAAGTTATTAATCTTTCTGTACCTGTTTTTCTCATAGTTAAAATAAAGATTATAAAAGTACCCACCCAACAGGGTTATTGTGAGGCCAAATGAAAATACACATAAAAGAACTTAGAACAGTAAGCAGCACACAAGTGATTAATAGATATTGAGTGATTATCTATCTATCTAATCTATCTATCTATCTAATCTACCTATCTACCAAATATGTGTTAAGCACCAACTCTATTGAAGACGCCGTGTAAGAATATAGTCATGAACTAAACAGGCATAGTCCCTGCTTTCATAAGCTGACATTCTGGTGGAGAAGTCATTCAACAGTTTGTTACAAAGAACTATTATTTAATGACAATATCCTAAGTGCTAGCAAAATGCAGTCCAGTACTCAAAGGAGGCGAAGAACAGACTGGACTGACCTAGCCTAGGGAATTAGGAACAGGTTTCCTAAGTAAATAATGCCTAATTTCAGTTCAGGAGATTTAGAATTTAGCTACTCTGAGTAGAGTGGATGTTGAATTGCAGATAGAAGACAGATTATGTGGAAAAGGCTCAAAGAGAACCAGGGTCATTGACAGAACCGAATGGCAGTCAGTATCAGAGTGCTGCAGGGGTTGGTGGAGAGAGATGAGCATAGGGTCTAGCCGTTCAGGATAGTGAAGTGAAGGAGTTGAATGTTACTCAGAAAACAATGTGATGTCTCTGTAGGGATTTAAAATATTATAGTGACATGATTAGATGTGTATTTTTAAAAATTATCACTGTTTTTATGGTGTAGAGAATAGATGGATGAATAGGGCAATAGTAAATCTGAGGCCATCAATTTGGAGGCTACTGCAGGAGTCTAGAAGAGAGGTGGATGATGCCATCTTGGACTAGGGTGATGGCTATAGAGGGGGAAAAGAAGGAGACAAATTTAAGATGTGTTTTAAGGTAGACTTTACATGACTTAGAAACAGGGTTGACTGCCCAGTTTGGGTCATGAGCAACTGGATGGATGGTAGTGACTTAGGAAAAGGAGTGGGTGTGGTGGGTATGATTAAGGGTTGTTTAGACATGCTAAGTTCAAGGTGCTTTTGAAACAACCATATGGGTTGTTTTATAGACAGTGTGGTATGGGGTTATCTCTTAGAGAAATCTGGAGATACACATTCAGGAGCTATTACATAGACATGATTTTTAAAGTTTTCCTGTTAAGAGTTTGTTTTTTTTTAATCGAGGTATAATTGGCATAACATTACATTGGTTTCAGGTGTACAACATAATGACTCAATATTTGTATACACTGCAAAATGATCACCACAATAAGTCTAGTTAACATCCATCATGATATGTAGTTACAAAAAATATTTTTTCTCATGATGAGAATCTTTAAGATCATATATATATATGATATATGTAATCTCAAAAATATATAGGTTTTTTAAGTTCTTAAAAATATATTTCTTTTCTTTATACATTCATCCATCAATGGACACTTAGCTTGGCTATTGTAAAGAAGGCTATTGTAAAGAAGGCTGCAATGAACATGAAGGTACATATATCTTTTCAAGTTAGTGTTTTCATTTTCTTCAAATAACTACCCAGAAATGGAATTGTTGGATTATATGGTAATTCAATTTTTAATTTTTTGATGAATCTCCATATTGTTTTCCATGGTGGCCACATCAGTTTACATTCTCACCAACAGTGCACAAGGGTTCTTTTATCTCCACACCCTGTCCACCACTTGTTATATCTTGTCTTTCTGATAATTGCCATTCTAACAGCTGTGAGATGATATATCATTGTGGTTTTGATTTACATTTCTCTGATGATTAGTGATACTGAACATCTTTTCATGTACCTGTGTGTCTTCTTTGGAAAAATGTCTAATTGAATCCTTTGCCCACTTTTAACCGAATTGAATGTTTTTTGGCTACTGAATTGTATGAGTTCTTTGTATATTTTGGCTATTAACCCCTTATCAGTAATATGATTTGCAATTTTTTTCCCATTCAGTTAGTAGTTTGCTTTTTCATTTTGTTGATGGGTTCCTTTGCATTGCAGAAGCTTTTTGGTTTGATGAGGTCCCACTTATTTATTTTTGCTTTTGGTGTCCTTGATTTTGATGTCAGATCCAAAAAATCATCATGAAGACTGAGGTCAAGGAGCTTACCACTTATGCTTTCTTCCAGGAAAAATGCTCTTTCTGCATCTATTAAGATGACTGTATGATTTTTTTCTTCATTTATCATATTGATTGATTTGCAGATATTGAACCATTCTTGCATCTCTGAAATATTGATATATCCCACTTGATCCTGCTATATGATCCTTTTAATGTATTGTTGAATTCAGGTTGCTAATATTTTGTTGATTTTTGCATCTGTGTTCTCAGGGATACTGGCCTGTAATTTTGTTTTCTTGTATTTGTATGGTAGCATTTGTAATGTCTCCTTTCACATCTAATTTTATTTATTTGAGTCCTCTCACTTTTTTTCTTGATGACTCTGGCTAAAGAGTTGTGAATTTTGTTTAACCAGCTCTTAGTTTTGTTGACCTTTTCTTTTGTCTTTTTAGTCTCTATTTCATGTATTTCTGTTCTGGTCTGTTACTTCCTTTCTTCTACTAACTTTGGGCTGTGTTTGTTCTTTTTTTTTTTTTTTCTAGTTCTTTAAGGTGTAAAGTTAGGTTGTTTATTTGAGATTTTTCTTGTTCCTTGAGGTAGAAATGTATTGCTATGAACTTCCCTTTAGAAGCACTTTTGCTACCTTCCATAGATTTTGGTATGTTGTATTTCTGTTTTAATTTGTCTCTAGCTATTTTTAAAATTTCTCCTTTGATTTCTTTGATGATCCATTGGTTGTTCAGTAGCTTGTTGTTTAATCTCTACCTTTTTATGTTTTTTTTTTCAGTTTTCTTCTTGTAATTGATTTCTACTTTCATAACATTGTGCCCAGAACAGACGGTTGATATGATCTCAATCTTCTTGAATTCACTGAGACTTGCTTTGTGGCCTAACATGTGATATATCCTAAAGAATGTGTACTTGAGAAGAATGTGTACTTTGCTGCTTTTAGATGGAATGTTCTGTATATATCTGATCTAATGTGTCATTTAAGACTTACACCAATATTCATTTTCTGTCTGGATGATGTATCCATCAATGTAAGTGGGGTATTAAAGTTCCCTACTATTATTACATTGCTGTCTATTCCTCCCTTTAGGTCTATTAATATTTGCTTTATATATTTATATATTCGTCTTGTCTGGTGCCTAAATATTTACAAATTTTATTTCTTGTTAGACTGACCTCTTTACCATTACATAATGCCCTTCTTTGTCTCTTATTATATCCTTTGTTTTTAGGTTTATTTTGTCTGATATAAGTATAGCTACCCCAGTAGAGTATGAAAAACTCCTATGGTTTCCATTTGCATGGAATATTTTTTTCCATCACTTCACTTTCAGTCTGTGAGTGTCCTTATATCTGAAGTTAATCTCTTGTAGGCAGCATCTAGATGTGTCTTGTTTTTTTAATCTATTCAGCTACTCTATGACTTTTGATTGGAGAATTTATTCCATTTTCATTTAAAGTAATTATTGATAGGTATGTACTTATTGCCATTTTTTTGTTCTTTGTTTTCTAGCTGTTTTGCAGTTTCTCCTTTCTCTTGAACTCTTCCTTGGAGATTTGATGAATTTCTTAGTGGTATGCTTAGAATCCTTTCTCCCTGATTAGAGTTTTTAAAAGTTTACTGGTTTAGAGTTTGTAGCAAGAAGAGATGAGCGCCTAGGTTCAAGCCGTTTGATGTTTAGTGATCAAGTAGAGAAAGTACTTGCCAAGGAGAATAAGAAGCAACCAGAGAGGTAAGAGGACACTCGGGAGTATACACTCAAAAAAATGCAGAGAAGAAAGTATTTCATGAGAGTGTGAGAGTTGCTGAGAGAGCAAATAAGTTGTGGACTGAAAAACAGATGGTGAAGCCAAAACCATGGAGTTGGGTTACTGGAGATCACTAGTCACACTGTAGGATTCTATCTCCTCCACCATATTTTGGTCACCTGGGTCTAGGGCTCTGAAGCTGCTGCTTCTTGAAATAGGAAAAAACCATTTTATGTTACATATGATGCATGGGTCACAAAATGACCTTTGTGCTATCAGTATTTTACAGAAATTTTAGCAAAATTGTTCTTTTTTTTTCTTTAACAGCCTTCATTTTCCAAGGCTCTGTTTCAAGCTCTAAAGGAAGTGAAAAAGGAGACAGAGGTATAGACATAGGAAAAAGGAATGGCTATTAATTCAAAAATTATTTCTTATCTCTCCTATAAACTCTATCCTCTGAACAAGCTTGTGGATTTCACATGACTCTATATCTCTTATCCAAGTGCAATGGTGGAAGGACCATTCCTTTTCCCCTCCCTCAAGATTGATAAATCCTTACAGTAAACACAAAAAAGCTTTCAAGATGAGGTCCCTGATAGATACAATTGAGATGTTTTCTTTCCAAAAACAGATACGTTAACTAAGCCTTAAGAGAGACTGTTGGGGCTTCCCTGATGGCGCAGTGGTTGAGAGTCAGCCTGCTGATGCAGGGGACGCGGGTTCGTGCCCCGGTCCAGGAAGATCCCACATGCCGTGGAACAGCTAGGCCCGTGAGCCATGGCCGCTGAGCCTGCGCGTTCGGAGCCTGTGCTCCGCAACGGGAGAGGCCACAACGGTGAGAGGCCCGCGTAACGCAAAAAAAAAAAAAAAAAAAGAGAGACTGTTGTTATTCATTCCTGTTATTTTGGCATGTGACTCTTGCCCTGTCTGCAAACTTTCTACTCTAGATTACTTCTTTAGAAAAATAAAACAAAACAAAATTGGTAAGATTAGTTCCAGCATCTAATTGCTAAGGGCCCCTACTGTTTCTTCTTTTTATTTCTCAGAAACAACCAACTAAGCCTACGCTTTGCTCCCTCTAAGTTAGTTCTGTATTCAGGATGTTTTCCTCAAATTAGAGCTTCAATGTTATGTAAATATTGACCCAAGATCTAAAAATATCTTTTAGAAAAGAGCTAAATTACAAGATAGGCTGATATGCATTATACATAGTGCATATTTATAATACATTATCTAGAAATAATCTAGAAATGCATTAAATATAGTGAGGCAACCCCATACAGTAGAAAAAGTACCGCTAGTATTCAGATTAATAAATGAGAATCCATCTGCTTGCACTGTCTAGCTCCTAAACTTGGTCAAACTCATGGGAATATTGTGTAGACGAAAATATGTAGCTTGGTGATCAGCGCATTGTGGGTACTCAATAAATATTCATTTCGTTTCATTTCTGAACATTAGTTTTCTAATTTTCATTCATTTGACAAATATTTATTGAGAATCTACTAAGTGCCACACACTCTCCCAAGCACTGTGTGTACACTGGTGAAACAGACACACAGACAAGGTGCTTGATGTCAGGGAAGTTACCAGGTATGTGTGTAAAGTGAAGATAACATTCATCTGGCTAGACTGTCAAGTGGCCACATGAGATAATGTTTGAAAATGCCTTTACTGACTCGAAAGAACTATGCTGGTTCATTTTCAGATTTCTAATTACAAAATAATTATGTTCTGATTCTTGATGCAGAAATGCAGAGAAAAGTAGGCAGGCAGAATTCTAATCTATGCCTTAATTTCTGTGTGAGCATAGAAAGTTCCTTAAAGCATCATATTATGTTTTTCTTAGCATGTGGATTGTATAAATGCTAAAGGACTAAGTGTTTTGCTGAGAAATGGCAGTAAGAATCTAGATAAGGAATAGATTTTTCAGGTTGTTCAGAACTGATACAGAAGAAGCAAAAACAAGGAGACACGGCAAAGAGAAAGGGATTTTGAGGTTCTGGAGCACCAAAAGCAGGAGGAGGAAACTCTGAAAAGCTGAATTCGCCTTTGCACCTTTCTAGATCAAGAATCATTACAAGGGTGGGAGTAATCGGTAGAGAAAAGACATCTGTCTCTAAATGGGACTCTCTGAGACACCTATAAATGCAGAAGGGGCTCATGTTAATATGTGTCCCTCCACAGACATTCTAAGTAACCAATCACTGTCATTAGAGCACCTTTAAGAATGGGAGGGAGGGGACAACATTCTTCTCTAATTTCCCTAACATTTATTTACATTCTTGAAAGAGAGAATAGTTAATTATGCTTTTTAAATTTTTTAAATTGATATTGTTGATGATGATAATTATATTTTGAAAATATTTATGCTCATTGTTCAGAAGAAATTTTTCTATAGCTTCTTGACATGAGAGTGGTTTGCTCAAATAAAAGGTGTGAGTTGAATTGCTTTGCTTTACGAAATCAGGAGATATTTGATATTTGAAGAGGGAAATTCCGGAGGGAAAGTAGAACTGGAGAGGCTGGACTCTGTCAGGGGGAAGAGAAAGAAATTTCCAACTGCAATGCAGTCCAAAAGGACTAGGGGAACATAAAACGCTGAGGATATTTTGTGTGGAACCTTATGTTCCGTACAATGTGGCCTCTTACAAATTTGTAGCAGAGGCTTCAGTGCCTGCTGTGTTTGGGTTTCTTGCAGAAACAAGTGAAAGTACAGAGCTGCCTTCTGGTTATCAGTTGTTCTAGGATCAGAACAGATCCCGCACATGTGATTTTAGGAAGTCCCTGGCTGATGTTGTCTTATATACCCATCTGAGTTATAGCTCAACCCCAGCAAGCAGAAAATCAGACTTTTTTTCAGAATCATTACAAATCAATTAATTTCTTCTTGCATTAGTGCAATGTTTGCTCATAAATAAGAATATTCAAAACTTCCAGCATATGTATAATTGCTAGTATTTATTGCTTTCATAATGTCAAAATGTAGCACTCTTTGTCGGTGGAAGAAAATGCCAGACTTCAGAGAGGAAAGGGGAAAGGAATGGATCAACCATGGGAGTGTTAGTGATCAGAAAACTGGAGGAGGAAATGAGAAAAAAGCTTCAGAAAACCTTGAGGGAATGAATTTGGTCATTTTCCAGTTGAGCCTTGGACAAGAAAGTGGAAGGTGGGGAGAAAGCTGAGAACAGAGTTCACACACTGAGGAGTCAGAAAGGAATGGGGGATAAAGAGGGAATGTCGTCTTCTCTAGTCTGTAAAGAAAGGTGTGGGTATCGAAGGACTTCCCATGAATCCAGGTTGCAGCCAGCCAGATAAGAGGAGTGGGACTCTGTGAAGGAAGGGGTACCGTGATAGACTGAATAAACAAAATGTAGCTAGTTAATGTAAAAGAGCAATTGTCCCCACCTCATCTGCAGCAGAAATTGTGCCTAGTGAAAGGGAGGAGCTTAGCATTCCTGAGAAATGCTTACGTGGTTTTCTGATAAAATTTCACGGGTTTGGACTTGTTCGCGTCAACACCCTCATCGACTGTCCCCTATCAGCCAGGAGCTGAACAGCGGTTAGCTGACGTTCTCTTTCTATAGTGCTTCTAATCAGAGTAAATGTTTGAACTGACCTCCTAGAGGCTTTCCTGTTGCAATATTGTAATAAATCTTTGACTCATAAACACACCAGTTGCCCCCTTACCCATGGTTTCCCTTTGTGAAGTTTCAGTTACCCTCAGTCCACTGCAGTCTGAAGATATTAAATGGAAAATTCCAGAAATGAACAATGTATATGTTTTAAAGCTCGTATTATTCTGAGGAGCGTGATGAAATCTCACGCCATCCGCTCCGTCCCACCTGGGACGTGAACCATCCCTTTGTTCAGCGTAACCTGCCTGTTAGTCACTTAGTAGCCCTCTCGGTTATCAGATGGACTGTTGCTGTATCACAGTGCTTGTGTTCAAGTAACTCTTATTTTACTTCCTGATGACCCCCACGTGCAAGAGTAATGATCCTGGCAAGATGCCAAAGAGAAGTCTTAAGGGTGAAAAGGTGGAAGTTCTTCACTTAATAAAGAAAGAAAAAAAAATCGTACGCTGAGGTTGCTAAGATCTGTGGTAAGAACAAATCTTCTGTCTGTGAAATTGTGCAGAATGAAAAATAAATTGGTGCTAGCTTTGCTGTCGCACCTCCATCTGCAAAAGCTACGGCCAAGGTGCAGGATGGCATTAAATTTGTACAATAAGATTTTTTTTTTGAGAGAGAGAGAGAGATCACCTTCACATAACTTTTATTACAGTATATTATTATCATTGTTCTATTTTGTTATTTGTTTTTAATCTCTTCTGGTGCCTACTTTATAAATTAAACTTTATCATAGGTATGTCTGTACAGGATAAAACAAATATAGGGTCTGGTACTATCTGTCATTTTCGGCATCCACTGGGGGTCATGGAAGGTATCCCCTGCAGATAAGGGTGGCGTACTGTAGTCTAAAGATTTTTTCTTTAACATTAGAATCATTTAATAAACATGATTGCTGTATCTCAGAAGCTGAGAGGCTAGTGTTACTACGGTTCTGCTAGTGAGAAAGAGAGCAACTACAAAATGAATGAATGCAAGACTCATCACCATCTATGTGCTACCTGCCCTGATACATTTCTGTGGCACCATAGCGACACTATGTAGTGGTCACTGTGTACATAGTGGACGCTGTGTACGTGGTGGTCGCTGCGTATGTAGTGGACGCTGTGGATGTAGTGGTCGCTGCGTATGTAGTGGACACTGTGTACGTGGTGGTCGCTGCGTATGTAGTGGACGCTGTGGATGTAGTGGTCGCTGTATATGTAGTGGACGCTGTGGATGTAGTGGTCATTGTGTACGTGGTGGACACTGTGTATGTGGTGGACACTGTGTATTTAGTGGTCACTGTGTTGTGTCGCTCAGATTCTGTCAGGACGGGAGAACCTATGCGCTCCGCTTCTTGGAGTGTCACCAGCTGCTTCAGGAATTGCCTTCAGCTAAAGAGAGCTCCTTTCCAAGGTCACCCTCAGCTTTCCATTATCCTGAGGGCAGTCCACAACCAAAGGCATGTTGATATTGAGATCTGAAGGCCTGGACCTTCACCCCATCTTGGGGTAATTCTAAAGGGCTGCCTGGGTTCTCAATATCCTCATGGGCTGAGTCTTTGGATGAGACTGCACTCCAACCCAATACTCCCCTCTGTCTGTCAGTTTCAACCCCTGGTGTTGATCCTGAGACTCTGTCCTAATATAGTCCTGTGCTGGTCTGTCTCTCTCTGAGTCTGTTTTCCAAAACCTCTCCTGTAACAGGTAGAAACAGCAGAAACTGGTGGGTAGATTTTATTCCAGACCAGGGCTTTTGTTGCTTCTCCAGGAACCAGCCTGGCCCAAACCGTCCACCCCCACCCCCAAAAGAAGTTTTTGAGTCTAAACTTCTCCCTTAGTGAACAGAGATAGCTGGGGAATGAGTTTGTAGGGATCCGTGTGCTTTCTGTCCTCAGAAATCTGGCTTCAGTGGCTAATCAGGAAATGAAATGTTGGAAAAGCCAGTGAATCAGAAACAGAGATGGAGAGTCTCAAATCTTGGCATGGGAAGTAGGGTCAGATCATGAGTATGAACTAAGGGTTAGCATGGGATTGTGAATTTATAAGCCAGTGTATTCAAAACTCAAGTGTGTACAAGTAATGCCAAGACTATTAAACAAGAAATGACAAAACTCTTGAATCTTTTCTTTCCTCTTGGAGATAATCAGAGCCATCTGTTCCACCATTTTTAAAGCTGCTTCAAAATAATTATATTCAGGCCTTACCTAAAATTGTACTTTATTTAAAAAAAAGAGTTAAATGTAACAACACTCTCTATTGTTGGGTCACTCTGTTCATTCAACAGCATTTTATCGAATAAGCATTCCTGCCTGCCATGTCTGTATGTGTAAGCTGAGTGCTAGGTCAACATTATAAATTGACTTTTTAGGAGAAAGGGAAACTAAAGGGAAAATAAGTGCATTGTTTACATTTTAAAGAAAGACAGAATAAGAGGAAGAATTTGTGATTTAACATATTTTTGGTCAGGTTCAGGGCCAGCATCTAAGGTGCCTCACTATTTACTATGTGCCGATTAAACAATACTAACAGCAGTCTCAGGTTTCAGGATATATATATATATATATATATATATATACACATTTACCATCATTGCTATCTTAGCTACAACCAGAATAGCTACCTTAATCAAGCAAAAAATGGCACATTTTACATTTTAATTGGGTAGAAGTAATACATCAACAGGCTAACACCTTAGTTGGGCCGAGCATGTCTGATAAACTCATTTCTATTTATACCCTCTGCCAATGGAGCAGAAGGTGCTCAAATGCAAAGAAAGGGAGAAGCTCCAGGCATTTTGACTGTCATATATTTACTGTTCACAATTTCATCCTCATAAACCTATAGGGAAAGTAGTCTTATAACATTTTTCAGATGGGAAAGCCAAGACTAGCCTCCAAGCTAGTGAGGTAGCTCTGAGGTAGGCCAGGGTATAAAGCAGAGGCCCAACTGTCTCCATGGGGTGCCTCAGTTATGGGCAGCTCAAGGTAAAGAGAGGATCCCTAAAAATGGAGGCCAGAATGATTGAACAGATGTGGTAAGGGGTTAGCAAAAGAAAGCTCTAAGGAAGGCAAGATGGTACTGTGGAAGGACGGATGAATGCACAGTGGAATGTACAAGCTGAATAATCATGGGTGCCCTGCAATTCTTTGAGTCCTGGTTTTCTTTATGTCTAAAGGACTAGTAATGCCTACATCAGAGGTAGGTTTTGAAAATTAAATAAAATGTGTGTGTAAAACACGAAGCAGTACCTGGCCCATGGCAGGTCCTCTCCATGCTTGCTGCCTTCCTCTTCAGTTTTCTTCCCTTCCTCTGCTTCACAATTTTGCCCAGAAGTGGTCTTAATTCTAACAGAAGGGGATAGGAAGTCAAAGTTAGTTAAGACAAAGCTCATGATCAAGGGGAGAATAACAGCAGTCATTCTTTTCAGTTAAAGTTCTGACTCAAACCCAATCTACATTTTATGTCAAAAGGTTATGGGACATTTCAGGCTTGAATACTCAAACCTGCTTTTAGGAAATTCCCAATATTAGGAAAAAAATGTGTAAAATTCCTCTTTGACAATTTCCACAGTGGGACTTTCAAATGTTTCCCAATAACTAAAGCCTACAAGATGCCCTTTCCCCAGCACATTATTTGCTTCCCAGGAACTCACAAGATTGCAGCCATATTGGTGCATGTTCTTAAATTGCTTCATTTTCACCCCACAATCTCATGTGGACTAGCCTCTTTTCTTTCTCCTTTCCACTGTCAACACTTTTAGCCCTTTTAGGTCCATCTCTTTGGAGGAAGAGCCATCTCATTCACTTTCATAGCTCCAGCAGTCCAGACATAGTGCCATGGACACAATTTGCACTTAAAAGAAGTTACTGACAAAATAGGTGGACTTGGAGGTCTCAATCCAGTGTATTCATATTTTCAAAGTCAGAGCAGGACTGGAAATCCCCTGGCAGTCCAGGGGTTTGGACTCCATGCTTTCACTGTTTTAGGGCCTGGGTTTAATCCCTGGCTGGGGAACTAAGATCCCACAGCCAAGCGGTCAAAAAAAAGAAACGACAAAGTCGGAGCAGGAGAATTAGGACACAGATGTTGAAATGCAGGGAAATAGTCATTTTTCAAGTTTTGGTGACTTCCAAACATGCTCTTTAGATTCAAAAGAGAAGGCCTCAAGGGAAGCAGGTCCAGAATTCAAGCCCTAATCATAGACTAGAACGAGAACAGAGAAAGAGGCTGACAGCTTAGACCACCTGGTAGATGAGGGTCAGCTGGGCTGGAGGGGAAGGCTTTGGAGTATGACCTGTCACCTGGACTTTCATAGCTCTTCCTTTAGAGACTCCAATATATCACGCTCTCCCTTTACTCCCTCTGGTTCTACTTTTGTTTTTGCTTGTATTCTTCTCTCTTCGTGTGTCTCACAATCAATATTTTCTGAAGAAAGATGATTAGGCTAGTTGCTATCTGTACTGCACACATTTCCACATCTGGATACCTCAAAGTATCAAGGCCACCCCATGACTCTTTTAGATCCGACTGTTAACCCTGGTCTAATTTGTGTAGCCAAGGTACATAAGATACTAACATTGGTAGCCAGTGTTGAAGGAAATATTTGTGGCTGATTTCTGGAGGGGACCATTGGGCAGCTAGAATTTAGTTGCCTTACCTGTATGCCTTATGAACCCCTGTGTTGAAATTAAACTAGAGTTACCAGATTTAACCAAAAAATATATAGGATCCCAAGATAAATTTGAATTTCATATAAACAACAAATAATACTGAATGCAATATTTGGGACATACTTATATGTGTGCCGATGGTTGCTTGAGTTCCAGGCATAGTGTCTGTATTCTAAACAGCAGAAAAGAAGGAAGCAAAGGGCCCGACCATTCCTGTTAAGGACACTTCCCTGAAGTAACACCTTAAACTTAGCCTACTGGTGAGAATTCAGTTGCATGGTCACTTCTAACTACAAGGAAGCCTGGGAAAGCAGTCTTTATAATGGACAGCCATGTGTTCAGTTAAAAATCAAGGCCTGGGGGCTTCCCTGGTGGCGCAGTGGTTGCGCGTCCGCCTGCCGATGCAGGGGAACCGGGTTCGCGCCCCGGTCTGGGAGGACCCCACATGCCGCGGAGCG
>NC_041228.1:70303706-70312877 GCF_002837175.3 Physeter macrocephalus
AAAAAAAAAAAAAAAAAAAAAAAAAATCAAGGCCTGTTACTGAGAAGGAGGGGGAAGCAGACATGGAGGGTCAACTAGTCATCTCTGTCAGAGAAGTGATGGAAATGTTGTTGTTGTTTGGGGGTACGCGGGCCTCTCACTGCTGTGGCCTCTCCCGTCGCGGAGCACAGGCTCCGGACGCGCAGGCTCAGCGGCCATGGCTCACGGGCCCAGCCGCTCCGCGGCATGTGGGATCTTCCCAGACCGGGGCGCGAACCCGTGTCCCCTGCATCGGCAGGCGGACCCTCAACCACTGCGCCACCAGGGAAGCCCTCCTAAAGGCATGTTTTGGAGGTAAAATAAATTGAACTGGATTGAATATAATGACGCTGATACTGGGTTACAAAAGCAAAAGAGGAATAAAAGAGGTCTTTAGATTTTATTTCAACCAGGTAAGTTTACAGTATGGAGCCCCCTTTTAGCAGAAATGGAAAACACAAAAGAAACATATATTCAAAATTTATTAAGTGAATACCATAAAGCATTCTGAGTAAGATACTATACAGATACCATAGGGAGATGACACAGTCGCTAACCAAATCTAGTAGGTGACAGTGTAGTCTTCTTCCTTCCACCTACATATGACACTGTGATTAACTGCAGGTGTTTTCTGTTATTAATGTTATAAAATAAAATGTTTAGCATGGTGCTTGGCACATGGTAAATGTTCAATAAATTGATTAATGCCGAACATTTTAACCTCTATTTTCAAAGAGAAGAGTCATCCAGGAGATCAAATGGAAAACTAAGTATAAAAGTTGAGGCTTCTCGTGAAAATTAGTGAGAGGTGCTTTTTGCAGTGGGTACAGAAATGCACGGCATGGATACCATCCTGCATGCTGGCTCTGCTCGCCAGGTAGTGATGGAAACCAATTTGCTTTTTCTTGGAGGAGACAGAATAGCTGTTGGCTCACTGTACCCTGATTTCCTGGAAAATTGAATTTATGACAGGAGAAAGGAAAGGCAGTAGAAAACCCTGGAATAAAAGTCAGATGAAGAAACTCATAAACATTAGAGTTCTCATGCTTGCCCAGCCATTCACAGCTTTAAGGCCAAGGACAGCAACATAGCAGTAATTCAGTTCTGGAGCATGGACCAAGGGCCAGGCACATGCAAAGTACTTCCAACTACAGTACCTCAACTCCAGGGTCGGGGGCTAGGGTGACAGGAGGTAGAGAGTAGGTGCAGATAAAGTTGTCTAAGAGATGATTCTCACCTTCTATAGCAGGCAAGACAGACATAGAAATAACTCAGAGAGGGAAAAGGTGATGGAGTGAAAAGCAGAGAGAGTGTTAAAAGTACAGAGGAGTGAGAGATTAATTACAAGAGTAAGGAATAATTTCTAGAAGGAAGTGGTATTTGAACTGGGCATTGACAGGTAGGTAGAATTTTAGTATTTAGGGGAGAGAGGAAACTTTTTCAGGCAGAGAGAATGTCATAAGCCAAGGTGTGAAAGGGCTGATTGTGAGGGACATTGTGGCTCAAGCTTTCATGTATATGGAACTATCCTAGCCAGGGGATGGAGACAAATTGTGGAGGCTTCTCATTGCAGGTTGAAGATTTATCTTTATCACAAAGGCAACCAGTATGAGTTTCGAACAGGGTCAAAGCTGGATAGGTCTGTGTTTTAGGGACGTGGCAATGGGGAGGATGGGCTGGAAAACTCAAAGGTTGGAGGTACGGAGACCAGGTGTGAAGCTGCTGTAATAGTCTTGAGAACTGCGCAAA
This sequence comes from Physeter macrocephalus, assembly GCF_002837175.3. Lineage (NCBI taxonomy): Eukaryota > Metazoa > Chordata > Mammalia > Artiodactyla > Physeteridae > Physeter > Physeter macrocephalus. Next base: position 70,305,474 of record NC_041228.1, read on the forward strand.
TAAAATCTTGCATAAAGGGAAGAACACAGTGGCACTGGAACAGCCTTGGTTAGAATGGTTTTTAACTACTTATCAACCGAGGGACCAGGGTAAGTTACCTTCACCTGAGCCTCATTATATGTTCTCTAATACATTGCTAAAACTTACGTTCCAAGTTTGGTGTGGAGAGTAAATACACACGTGCGAAGTAATGTGAATGGTCATTACTCAGGAAGAGACATTGTCAAAGTTTCTCCCTCATCCTTTCTAAGGACAACCTGCGGGGCTTGTACCACTTCTGTCGTAGTGCCTTACCATCGTTTTGCAATAGTTCGTTTCCTCTGTCTTCTCTCTTCCTGGATGGTGTGTCCCATGGGGACTCCTGGAGGGTCCCGGCCCAGCTCTGGTCCCTGTCTTGCCGGCCTCTGGGACTGGCCTCGGCGCCCAGCAGCCGCGGGAGCGAGCAAGGAAGCGCGGCGTGGAAGGAGGGCCGCGGGCGTGCGGAGGGCAGCGCGGGCGCGCGGGCAGCCCGCCAGCTGGGGGCGGGGAGGAAGGGGCTGCTGAAGAGGTCGCCGGGGCCAGAGCGCAGCGGGCACAGTCCCAACCCTCTTCGAGGGCCAGCGCGGTCGCGGGGCGCCGGCGAGGGGATGACGGACCCGAATGACTCATTTCCAACTCAGAACTGAAGTCCCCTTCCCTCAGGCCTTCAGCGGCTCGAGCTCGGGAAATCCTAGCCCCTTTCCCCCTCTTCTCTAGCCCTTCTTCCTGCCCCGGGGGCGGGTGGGCGGGGATGGGCGGCGCGCAGTTTTCCAGAGGCGGCCGGGCGGGAGGCGGTGGCCGAGCGGGGCGGTGCGCATGGGTGGTGGTGGGGGGCGGTAGGCCGGGGGAGGGGAGTCCGGGAACTTTGAGACTCGGTCCCCGGGGCCCTCGGGGACATTTCAGGCGGCGCCGCGCCAGGCCAGCCTCCCGGGACCCTCTGCCGGCTGCAGACTCGCCGGCCGCGCAGCTCGGAGAGACACCCCGGGCCGCCCCCCGCGGCCGCGCGCGATCCGGACGGCGGAAGACTTGGCCGCGGGTATGGGCAGCTTCTCGCCGGAGCCGTGGCTGCCGCGGCCTCTCAGCCCCCTGGGCCTGGTCCTCGCCGCGGCCCTGCTGCTGCTGGTACTGTGTCTGCGCGCCCGGCGCACCAGGTAAGCGCCCCGCCGCCCGGCCGAGCAGCCTCGCGCCCGGGTCACGCATGCGTCCTGGGCCCCGCGACCGCGCGCGACCCAGATGGTCCAGGGAGCCCCTTCCATGACTGTGGGCGCCGGCGTGTCTGGGGGTCGTGTGTGAAGACAAAGGCTTCGCCTGCCTCTTTCCCAGGCACACGCACCCGTATGCAGGCGAGGGGACCGAATTCGGTTTGCTGCTCCGGGCTCGGTTTTAGCCTGCCCTAGGTTTGCGTTATACATTACGCATCACGCATGGCTTCCAGACACACTTTGGTGCCTTGTTACAGTGAGTTGATGCTTTATGGCCTCGCATTCATAGAGTATTTCAGGAGGGAAATTTTCTTTCTTTTCATTCCATTAAAAGTGAGGGGGCTTCGCTGGTGGCGCAGTGGTTGCGCGTCCGCCTGCCGATGCAGGGAACATGGGTTCGCGCCCCGGTGCGGGAGGATCCCACATGCCGCGGAGCGGCTGGGCCCGTGAGCCATGGCCGCTGAGCCTGCGCGTCCGGAGCCTGGGCTCCGCAACGGGAGAGGCCACAACAGTGAGAGGCCCAAAAGTGAAATGTTTTAGGAAGATGCCAGCGTATGGTATGAGCAGTACCTCTGGGTGCCTGTCAGTGCCTCAGTTTACCACTGGTCCGCATCTGGAAAAACGAACTAATAGCACCTCATGGGATTTTTGTGAGGACTTAATGAACTTATAATGTGTGTTTTATACATTTACTCCGTTATTTTCATGAGAACAGAATAAACAACATATTAACACCAAAACCCAGAAGTGTGTCACTTCATTATCTGATTTGAAATGCGGAAGGAGAAACAAGAGAAGTTCAACATAAAATCACTCACTTTGAAATCATTCTGTTTGTCCTTTCTAACTGGGTCACTTTTCATACTATCAGGTTCTTCTTCATAGCTTTTTTCCTTCCTTGTTTTTTGTTTTTGTCTGATGATCTGGGGGGAGTGTGGTGTCACTCCCTGCGGTAGGGGAGGTTTAGAGGGAAGTGTTAGATAAATAGTGAAGTCTGTGTTTCTGGTGCTCAGTGACGAGGTCAGGGGAGGATATTTAATTATGAAAGTCACAGATATGAAAATGGAACATAAAATCATGACTATAGATTGGTCACCTTGTGAAGAAGTTTGATGGAGAAGTAGGGGGCCCGGGCCACTCCCCTTGTTGAAGAGTCTGGCAGAAGAAGAAGGGCCACCAAAGGGGACTGAGAAGGAGGGGCCAGTGGCGTGGGAAGGAAACCAAGTGAATGTGGTGTCCCAGAAGCTAGGTAGGGACATATTTAAACAAGTAGGGGGAGTTATCTGTGTCAGACGCTGCTGAGAAGTTTAGTGTGTTGAGGACAGAGGACCATAGAGTTGACACGATGCAGAATTGGTAAGAGTGAAGCTGAGAGTTAATGGGCATGGTAGCCTGTTTGAAGTGGATTGAAGTGCCATCTGTCCTACAGTAGCTAAGATTTTATATTCAGACAAGAGTGCAATGTAGTATTAATGTTTCATATCTCTTGAGCCAGTAATTCCAGTAATTTTATTTAAAGGAATTTCTCCTGGTGAAATAATCCTGAAGGTCCTTAAAGATTTCACCAGCTCAGTGCTCATCAGGGCTGCTTATAATAGTGAAACATTAGAAAAAAAATCTAGATTTCTGAAAAATATTGGTTTAGTTAAAGAAATTCTAGCATATCCAAGTAATAGAAAGTTATGTAGCCATAAAAAACTATAATGTAGACAATATGAAGACATAGAAAGCCATATTCAAGATATATTAAGTGAAAAAAATTTAAAAACACCGTTCGTATACATGGTGTCAATGACCTCCAGCCAAAGACTGCTAGGAACACACCTGTGGTGGAACAAGTTGAGTTATTGCTTACGGCAACTAGAAAGAACACACGCCATTTATTCTGGGTAAAAGAGTGTAGAAAGGACCTATTTATGGCATTTGGGTTTGTGTTATGTGATTTGGGGGAAGGTTCAAGGAAGCAAGGTTTTGCTCTGTTGGTAAGATATTCTCAGAAAGCTGGGGCTGGTCTATGACTGGAGACCTTCATCTCCTCTATGAGGCAAGAGGAATGCATTGAGGCTGAATCAGCAATTAGTAAGTAACAGATTCTAGAATTAGTAAGGTTTGGGGGATATTTGGTCATTTTATTGACTTAGTATTTATGATTTTTGTCAGTATTTAGACGTGATTATGGATTGATCTCGTTTTTGACTTTATAATAGTCACAGAGTGGCTTTCTTTGATCACTTAAATGTTCGTTATTAAGAATGGCTTAATGTTTGTGCAATTGTTTCTGTTCATCAGAAGAGCGAAGTGTGGTAGCTACTGTCAACTGAAGAGAAATACACAACCTAAAAGTTGTGAGTTATGTTGTATCCCGGAACCTTACTGAAGACTATATAGCCCAGGAGACAGCCTCTCAGATAACTCTGAGGAACTGTTCCGAAGAGGCAAGGGAGGCGCCAGGATATATAGGAGTTTTTGCTGAAAAAAAAAAAAATCATATAGTTGAGCATCAAAAGATTACTGCTGATCACAACACACCAGACATTTCAAGTTAACGATTTTAGTGCTTTTCTACGTATGGGAAGGTGCAAGAGTCCAGGCTCACTGAAATGATTTCTTACATATGTATCTTCACTATCTGGGGCCAGCGTCCTGCTTTACTCCATCCTGAATTCCCCCCTGAGTGCCCCCCACAGTCAGGGGTGGCTACAGTGGCTGGTGGCTAGGCAGCACTGTGTTTACTGGAATGGCAGGCAACACTTTTTGTCCTCACGAGGAGCGCCAAGCAGGCACCTCGATGTCAGGGGTTGTGTTTATCTTTCTCAAAAATATAAAAGGCTGCAAAGATATACCACAGACATTTGAGGGGGGGCAAATTTACATACAATGAAAAGTGTAGATTTTAAATGTACCGTTCGATTAGTTTTCATACATGTAGACACCCGTGTAACTGTCACCCCAGTCAAGAAATAGAATATTTTCTCACACCCCTTTCTAGTTAGTCCCCACCCCTGAGCTCTGATTTAGTTTTGCCTGTTCTTGAACTTCTTATAAATGGGATTATGCAGTATCTTCTTTTGTGTATGGCTTTCTTCTGTCAACAAAATGATTTTGAGATTCACCCATGTTGTTGCATATTATCAGTAATTCATTCATTCTATTTCATTGCAGAGTAGTTTGTGTTCTCTCTATATATAAACTGTGGTATATACATGTATGTATGTACTATATATATATATATTTATATATATACTACATTTATTATGTATGTGTGTGTATATGTGTTTACTACAATTTGGTCATCTATTGTCCTTTTAATGGACTTTTAGTTGTTTCCAGTCTGGGACCATTGCAAATAAAGCATATGTAGACATTCTTTTACAGGACTCTTTATGGACATATATTTAGTTCCTTCTTGGGTTAAAATCCTGAAACCTATGAGAAGGTTGATGGATCATAGGGTAAAGACTTATACTCACACCCATTTTGGAAAATGCCATTTTTCCAATGTAATTGTACTTTTGTAACACTTCCACCAGTACATACTATATGAGAGTTCCAGTTGCTCACTGTCTTCACCTATGTCTGATGTGGCCAGTCTGTTAGTTTATAAACCCTATCTTTCTAGATTCTGAATTTTATTGTCTTCCCCTGAAGAGTGTTGAATTTTGTTTTAGCGTGCAGATGTATTTCTGGCCAATTCTCTTGAACTTGGGGGAAGCTTAGTTTTATCCTTTATAAAGATGAGTCTATGGAAAGCTCAAGATACTTACCAAGCTTCTTTTCTTTGATGGGATTCAAACCCTGAACTCTTGTCTCCCCAGCAGAGTGGGCAGCAGCGGAAATCTCTGCTCAGTTCTTTGAATATTGCAGCTGATGCTTTCCACAGGGCTCTTTGAAGTCTCCTCCACAGATGCACGCTTCCAGGTTTGGCCAACAATTTGAAGGGTGTCTATATGCCTGTTTTTCTAGGTTTCTCTTCTTGATTTCCAGCCACTTCAGTATCCCAAACTCTGACACCTCAGTCAGTAACATTGTAGCTTTTTGCTTGAGTTCCACCTGTCTCTCCGCCTTGCAGACGGGTCAGAGGAAGTGCTGTCTACCCTGGACTTAATTCATTATGGGTCTGTTCTTTAAGGGTTGACTCCCCTTCAGTATCTGCCTTCTTTTGCTTGTTCTTTAGTGCATTTAAATCATTTTTTGTTTGTTTATTTTGTCTTTTGCTATCTGTGAAAATGTTAGGTTATTTCAAGCTACCTCACCATTACTGGAACCCAAACCCAGACTTCTAACAGTGATTATATCTAGGTGATATATTTTTTCTGAAATGATTATTATTTCCTTTTTTATGCTTATATTTTTAAATTGTCATAATACATATGTATTTCTTTCACAATACAAAGAGAATGATACATTTAAAATGAAACTTTGATAAATTCTTTTAAAATGTTTTTAATCATTTTTTTCTTTTTAGAAGAACCAGCATTCTGGGTCAGTGTAGTAATAGGATTCTAACTTAGAAGATAAGATTTGGGTAGTGCTAGGAAACCCAGTTCATTTCCAGAAGGTCATGATATATATATGATATATATATATGTGGATATATATATAAAATGTGAAATATGTTTTTGTCCAATAATTAGATACATGTTTTTAAAAAATCACTGTTTACTAATAATAGACTTAAATACAGATACATTCCTTCCAATTTATTTTAGAAGACAACATCATATAAAAACAGAGTCTGTAGCAAGGCAGAGTTGAAAACAAACACATCTCTACTATTCTTTCCCTACCTCCCCATCCCCTGTAAAAAGGACAAAAATCAGCCCTACCAAAACAATAGAAAATAAATATAAAATAGTTAAATTGGGCTTCCCTGGTGGCACAGTGGTTGAGAGTCCGCCTGCCGATGCAGGGGACACGTAAACTCCAGTTACTCTGAATTGACCCAAGATAATTATGAGCTCTGTCTTAAATTCAGCTTCAAAAGAAACCTAGTTCCAGTAGACAGCTGTATGGCTCCTGGATCAGGAATCGGACCTCGGAGCCCCATGGGACGTGGCCGCTGGGCCTGCGCGTCCGGAGCCTGTGCTCTGCAACGGGAGAGGCCACAACAGTGAGAGGCCCACATACCACAAAAAAAAAAAGTTAAATTATTTTAAATACATGAAATAAAAATTGGCACTAAATATTATGTTTCCTGGAGAGCACATTTAAAACAGAATTAAAAGTTTATAATGAATAGGGGAAAGTGTTTACAGAAAATATCATAGGGAAAGGACAATAGCACACATTTTAAAATCTTACAGTTCGGGATATGAGAAGTCTGAAATGGGCCTTACTGGCAGTTAAGGTGTTGGTAGGGTTGCATTCCTTTTGGTGGATCCAGGAGAGAATCCCATTTCCTTGCCTCTTCAAGCTTCTTGAGGTCACCAGAACTCCAATCTCTGTTTCAGACTCTGACACTCTTGCTTCTTTCTTTTTTTTTTCTTTTTTTTTTTTTTTTTTTTCCTTGTGGCACGCGGGCCTCTCACTGCTGCGGCCTCTCCCGCCGCGGAGCACAGGCTCCGGACGCGCAGGCCCAGCGGCCACGGCCCACGGGCCCAGCCGCTCCGCGGCATGCGGGATCCTCCCGGACCGGGGCACGAACCCGTGCTCCCCGCATCGGCAGGCGGACTCCCAACCACTGCGCCACCAGGGAAGCCCTTGCCTCTTTCTTATAAGGACCTTAGTGACTACATTGAACCCACCCAGATAATATAGGATAAGCTTCCCATCTCAAGTTCCTTAATTCAGTCACATTGGCAAAGTCCTTTTTGCCATGTTAGGTAACATATTTAAGTTAGGGATTAAGGATTAAGAGGTGGGCATAACAGCAAAGGAGGCCATAAACAAGACAAAAAGACAACCCTCAGAATGGGAGAACATATTTGCAAATGAAGCAACTGACAAAGGATAAATCTCCAAAATTTATGAGCAGCTCATGCAGCTCAATATCAAAAAACCAACAACCCAATCCATAAATGGGAGGAAGACCTAAACAGACATTTCTCCAAGGAAGATATACAGGTTGCCAACAAACACATGAAAGGATGCTCAACATCACTAATCAATAGAGAAATGCAAATCAAAACTACAGTGAGGTATCACCTCACACCAGTCAGAATGGCCATCATCAAAAAATCTACAA
>NC_041228.1:70313129-70317815 GCF_002837175.3 Physeter macrocephalus
TGGATAAAGAAGATGTGGCACATATATACAATGGAATATTACTCAGCCATAAAAAGAAACGAAATTGAGTTATTTGTAGTGAGGTGGATGGACCTAGAGTCTGTCATACGGAGTGAAGTAAGTCAGAAAGAGAAAAACAAATACCGTATGCTAACATATATATGGAATCTAAAAAAAAAAGGTTATGAAGACCTTAGGGTCAGGATAAGAATAAAGATGCAGATGTAGAGAATGGACTTGAGGACACAGGGAGGGGGAAGGGTAAGCTGGGATGAAGTGAGAGTGGCGGTGGATGGACCTAGAGTCTGTCATACGGAGTGAAGTAAGTCAGAAAGAGAAAAACAAATACCGTATGCTAACATATATATGGAATCTAAAAAAAAAAGTTTATGAAGACCTTAGGGGCAGGATAAGAATAAAGATGCAGATGTAGAGAATGGACTTGAGGACACAGGGAGGGGGAAGGGTAAGCTGGGATGAAGTGAGAGTGGCATGGATTTATATATACTACCAAATGTAAAATAGATAGCTAGGGGGAAGCAGCCACATAGCACAGGGAGATCAGCTCAGTGCTTTGTGACCACCTAGAGGGGTGGGATAGGGAGGGTGGGAGGGAGATGCAAGAGGGAGGATATATGGGGATATATGTATATGTATAGCTGATTCACTTTGTTATAAAGCAGAAACTAACACATCATTGTAAAGCAATTATACTCCAATAAAGATGTTTAAAAAAAAAAGACGTGGGCATATTTGGTTTTAGGGATTAAGACATGGACATCTTTGGAGGACATTATTCTTCCCATCACAGTATGCCCTCTGACCTCCAAAGATTTACGTCCATTTTACATACAAAATATATCCCCCCTATCCCAACATCCACAAAATTCTCAACCCATTACAGCATCAAATCAAAGCTCAAAATCTCATCTAAATTTCGTCAACTCAGAAGTCCCAAATTTCATCATTTAAATCATCTAAATCAGGTGTGGGCATCTGAGTATGATTCATCCTGGGACAAAAACTCCCAAGACCCTTGTGGGTCTCCCATGTATGTCACAGCAATTCACTCCATCAGATAAGAGGCTGCTCCACCGATATTTTCTGGATAACGCCATTTATATTCCTGGCTTCTTCTGAGTAGGCTGAAGGGAAACATGTCACATGCCTAATCTTTTCAATGACTGATACTCTGTATATATGAACAAATGTGTTTGACTGAACATACCAACCTTTTGATTCTTCCCAGGCACTAGCAAAAATTGTGCAGCCCCATCCTTGGCTTTCTCTCCAGAGCATTCTTTCCTGACAGTGAATCTTCTAGTTTTAGTGTCTCTCATGGTCTGGATAGACTGAGAATTTCCACGAATTAATTCCTGCATCCTTTGTACTTAACAGTTTCCCCTTCATCTGTATCTTTCCTCTCACATTTTCATATAAGCAGCAAGAAGAAACTAGGCTTCCCTTTCAACACTTTGCTTTGAAATCTCCCCAGCTAAATATCTAAATTCACTGTTTACAAATTTTTCATTCCATATTGCTGCAGGACACAATGTGACTGAATTTTCTGCATCTGTATGGCAAAGATTCCTTTTATCCAGTTTTCAGTAACATGTTCCTATTTTCATCTGAGTCCTTACCAGCAGTGCCTTTAATGTTCATATTTCTACTTAGAGTTTATTTATGACAATGTAAATATTCTTTAAGATGATTGTATATATTCTCTGCCATACTCCTCACTTCCTTCTGAGTCCTCACTAAGGGAATTGTTAAAATTCATATTTCTGCTCACCATCTTTTCAAGTTGATCTATGTTTTTTCTATTATCCTCCTTAAAATTTTCCCAGCCTCTGCCCATTGCCCAATTCCAAAGCCACTTCTACATTTTTAGGTATTTGTTACAGCAGCATGTTGCTTCCAGATACCAAAATCTGTATGAGTTTCCTATTGCTGCTGTAATAAATTACCACAGATTTAGTGGCATAAAACAACACAGGCTTACTCTCTTTTAGTTCTGGAAGGTGTCAGCAGGGCTGAGACCCTTCTGGAGGCTCTAGAGGAGAACACAGCTGAACTTGCACTGGCGGCGAAAAGTATTCAACTAGAGAAAGACCTCAAATATTGAGCCGGGGGGGTGGAATCAAGATGGTGTACAAGGAGGATGCAGAATTCACGTCTCCTCACAACTAAGGCACCTACCAGGCACCAGTGGGGGGCCATGGACACCTGAGGGGACAGGAGGAACCCCCAGCAACTGGTGGTCTCTCCTTTTGGCTTGTTCTCATCCACCAACTTTTTTTTTTTCCCTGTTGTGGTTTTATCTTACCTTGTCACAGTTTTTTCAATTATAGTTTTATTTTACCTAACATATTTTTTAATCTTTCTAATTTTATTTTGTTTTTTATTCTTTGATATTGTACTGCTCCTTTTTTCTTTCTTTCTTCCTTTTTTCTTTCTTTTTTTTTCTTTTTTTACTGTGCCACAAAACTTGTGGGATTATGGTTCCCCGGCCAGAGGTTGGGACCGAGCTACTGTGGTGGGAGCTCTCAGTCCAAACCCCTGGACTAACAGAGATTCTCAGACCCCAGGGAATATCAATCGGAATGAGGCCTCCCAGAGGTCCTCATCTCAGCAACAAGACCCAGCTCTATCCAACTGTCTACAAACTCCAGTGCTGGACGTCTCAGGCAAAACAACCAGTAAGACAGGAATACAGCACCACCTATCAAAAAAAAAAAAAAAAAAAAGGAACAACAAAAAAATTTGTTACAAAGGAGCAAGGTAAAAACCTATGAGATCAAATAAATGAAGATGAACTAGGCAACCTACCTGAAAAAGAATTCAGAGTAATGATAGTAAAGATGATCCAAAATCTTGGAAACAAAATGGAGAAAATACAAGGAACATTTAACAAGGATCTAGAAGAACTAAAGAGCAAACAAACAGTGATGAACAACACAATTACTGAAATTAAAAATACTCTAGAAGGAATCAATAACCAAATAACTGAAGCAGAAGAAGGGATAAGTGAGCTGGAAGATAAAATGCTTTTTTCTTTCTTTCTTCCTTTTTTCTTTCTTTTTTTTTCTTTTTTTACTGTGCCACAAAACTTGTGGGATTATGGTTCCCCGGCCAGAGGTTGGGACCGAGCTACTGTGGTGGGAGCTCTCAGTCCAAACCCCTGGACTAACAGAGATTCTCAGACCCCAGGGAATATCAATCGGAATGAGGCCTCCCAGAGGTCCTCATCTCAGCAACAAGACCCAGCTCTATCCAACTGTCTACAAACTCCAGTGCTGGACGTCTCAGGCAAAACAACCAGTAAGACAGGAATACAGCACCACCTATCAAAAAAAAAAAAAAAAAAAAGGAACAACAAAAAAATTTGTTACAAAGGAGCAAGGTAAAAACCTATGAGATCAAATAAATGAAGATGAACTAGGCAACCTACCTGAAAAAGAATTCAGAGTAATGATAGTAAAGATGATCCAAAATCTTGGAAACAAAATGGAGAAAATACAAGGAACATTTAACAAGGATCTAGAAGAACTAAAGAGCAAACAAACAGTGATGAACAACACAATTACTGAAATTAAAAATACTCTAGAAGGAATCAATAACCAAATAACTGAAGCAGAAGAAGGGATAAGTGAGCTGGAAGATAAAATGGTGGAAATAACTTCCAGGGAGCAGAATAAAGAAAAAAGAATGAAAAGAATTGAGGACAGTCTCAGAGACCTCTGGGAAAACATTAAACACACCAACATTTGAATTATAGGGGTCCCAGAAGAAGAAAAAAGGAAATGGTTTGAGAAAATATTTGAAGAGATTATAGTTGAAAACTTCCCTAAATGGGAAAAGAAATAGTCAGTCAAGTCCAGGAAGCACAGAGAGTCCCATACAGGATAAACCCAAAGAGAAGCATGCTGAGATACATATTAATCAAACTATCAAAAATTAAACACAAAGAAAAAAATTTGAAAGCAACAAGGGAAAAGAAACAAATAACATACAAGGGAATCCCCATAAGGTTAACAGCTGACCTTTCAGCAGAAACTCTGCAAGCCCGAAGGGAGTGGCAGGACATATTTAAAGTGATGAAAGGGAAAAACCTACAACCAAGATTACTCTACCCAGCAAGGATCTCATTCAGATTCAACGGTGAAATTAAAACCTTTACAGACAAGCAAAAGCTAAGGGAATACAGCACACCAAACCAGCTTTACAACAAATGCTTAAGGAACTTCTCTAGGCAGAAAACACAAGAGAAGGAAGAGACTTACAATTACAAACCCAAAACAATTAAGAAAATGGTAATAGGAACATACATATCGATAACTACCTTAAATGTAAACGGATTAAATGCTCCAACCAAAAGACATAGACTGGCTGTATGGGTACAAAAACAAGACCTGTATAGATGGTGTCTACAAGACACCCACTTCAGACCCAGGGACACCTACAGACTGAAAGTGAGGGGATGGAAAAAGATATTCCATGCAAATGGAAATCAGAAGAAAGCTGGAGTAGCAATTCTCATATCAGACAAAATAGACTTTAAAATAAAAACTATTACAAGAGACAAAGAAGGACACTACATAATGATCAAGGAATCGATTCATGAAGAAGATATAACAATTGTAAATATTTATGCACCCAACATAGGAACACCTCAATACATAAGGC
>NC_041228.1:70326452-70327086 GCF_002837175.3 Physeter macrocephalus
AGGGGACATTAACACCCCACTTTCACCAATGGACAGATCATCCAAAATGAAAATCAATAAGGAAACACAAGCTTTAAATGACACATTAAACACAATGGACTTAATTGATATTTATAGGACATTCCATCCAAAAACAACAGAATACACTTTCTTCTCAGGGGTTCATGGAACATTCTCCAGGAGAGACCATATCTTGGGTCACAAATCAAGCCTTGGTAAATTTAAGAAAATTGAAATCATATCAGGTATCTTTTCTGACCACAATGCTATGAGACTAGATATCAGTTACAGGAAAAAAATCTGTAAAAAATACAAGCACATGGAGGCCAACAATACACTACTAAATAACCAAGATCACTGAGGAAATCAAAGAGGACATCAAAAAATACCTAGAAACAAATGACGATGAAAACACGTTGACCCAAATCCTATGGGATGCAGCAAAAGCAGTTCTAAGAGGGAAGTTTATAGCAATGCAATCCTACCTCAAGAAACAAGAAACATCTCCAATAAAAAACCTAACCTTACACCTAAGACAGTTAGAGAAAGAAGAACAAGAAAACCCCAAAGTTAGCAAAAGGAAAGAAATCATAAAGATCAGATAAGAAATAAATGAAAAAGAAATGAAGGAAAC
>NC_041228.1:70327835-70330462 GCF_002837175.3 Physeter macrocephalus
CAAATCAATAGAATTAGAAATGAAAAAGGAGAAGTAACAACTGACACTGCAGAAATACAAAGGATCATGAGAGATTACTACAAGCAACTCTATGCCAATAAAATGGACAACCTGGAAGAAATGGACAAATTCTTAGAAAAGCACAACCTTCTGAGACAACCAGGAAGAAATAGAAAATATAAACAGACCAATCATAAGCACTGAAATTGAAACTTTGATTAAAAATCTACCACCAAGGGCTTTCCTGGTGGCGCAGTGGTTGAGAGTCCGCCTGCCGATGCAGGGGACACGGGTTCATGCCCCGGTCCGGGAGGATCCCACATGCCGTGGATTGGCTAGGCCCATGAGCCATGGCCGCTGAGCCTGCGCTTCGCAACGGGAGAGGCCACAACAGTGAGAGGCCCGCGTACCGCAAAAAAATAAATAAAAAATCAAATCTACCACCAAGCAAAAGCCCATCACCAGATGGCTTCACAGGCGAGTTCTGTCAAACATTTAGAGAAGAGCTACCACCTATCCTTCTCAAACTCTTCCAAAATATAGCAGAGGGAAGAACACTCCCAAACTCATTCTATGAGGCCACCATCACCCTGATACCAAAACCAGACAAAGATGTCACAAAAAAAGAAAACTACAGGCCACTACCTCTGATGAACATAGATGCAGAAATCCTCAACAAAATACTAAAAACAGAATCCAACAGCACATTAAAAGGATCATACACCATGATCAAGTGAGATTTATTCCAGGAATGCAAGGATTTGTCAATATATGCAAATCAATCAATGTGATACACCATGTTAACAAACTGAAGGAGAAAACCCATATGATCATCTCAATAGATGCACGAAAAGCTTTTGACATAATTCATTACCCATTTATAAAAAAAACCCTCCAGAAAGTAGGCATAGAGGGAACCTACCTCAACATAATAAAGGCCATATATGACAAACCCACAGCCAACGTTGTTCTCAATGACGAAAAACTGAAACTATATCCTCTAAGATCAGGAAGAAGACAAGGTTGCCCACTTACCACTATTATTCAACATAGTTTTGGAAGTTTTAGCCACGGCAATCAGAGAAGAAAAAGAAATCAAAGGAATCCAAATCAGAAATGAAGAAGTAAACTGTCACTGTTTACAGATTACATGATACTATACATAGAGAATCCTAAAGATGCTACCAGAAAACTAGAGCTGGAAGTTTTATCCACAGCAATCAGAGAAGAAAAAGAAATAAAAGGAATCCAAATCAGAAAAGAAGAAGTAAAACTGTCACTGTTTACAGATGACATGATACTATACATACAGAATCCTAAAGATGCTCACAGAAAACTACTGGAGCTAATCAATGCATTTGATAAAGTAGTAGAATACAAAATTAATACACAGAAATCTCTTGCATTCCTATACACTAATGATGAAAAATCTGAAAGAGAAATTAAGGAAACACTCCCATATACCATTGCAACAAAAAGAATAAAATACCTAGGAATAAACCTAAGGAGACAAAAGACCTGTAAGCAGAAAACTATAAGACACTGATGAAAGAAATTAAAGATGATACAAGCAGATGGAGAGATATACCATGTTCTTGGATTGGAAGAATCAACATTGTGAAAATGACTCCATTACCCAAAGCAATCTACAGGTTCAATGCAATCCTTATCAAACAGCCAATGGCATTTTTCACAGAGCTAGAACAAAAAATTGCAAAATTTGTATGGAAACACAAAAGATCCCGAATAGCCAAAGCAGTCTTGAGAAAGAAAAACGGAACTGGCGAACTCAGGCTCCCTGGCACAAAAACAGAAATATAGATCAGTGGAACAGGATAGAAAGCCCAGAGATAAACCCACGCACATATGGTCACCTTATCTTTGATAAAGGAGGCAAGAATATACAATGGAGAAAAGACAGCCTCTTCAATAAGTGGTGCTGGGAAAACTGGACAGCTACATGTAAAAGAATGAAATTAGAACACTTCCTAACACCATACACACAAATAAACTCAAAGTGGATTAAAGACCTAAATGTAATGCCAGAGACTATAAAACTCTTAGAGGAAATCATGGGCAGAACACTCTATGACATAAATCACAGCAAGATCCTTTTTGACCCACCTCCTAGAGAAATGGAAATAAAACCAAAAATAAACAAATGGGAACTGATGAAACTTAAAAGCTTTTGCACAGCAAAGGAACCCATAAACAAGACGAAAAGACAGCCCTCAGAATAGGAGAAAATATTTTCAAATGAAGCAACTGATAAAGGATTAATGTCCAAAATTTACAAGCAGCTCATGCAGCTCAATATCAAAAAAACAAACAACCCTATCCAAAAATGGGCAGAAGGCCTAAATAGACATTTCTCCAAAATACAGATTGCCAACAAACACACGAAAGGATGCTCAACTTCACTAATCACTAGAGAAATGCAAATCAAAACTACAATGAGTTATCACCTCACACCGGTCAGAATGGCCATCATCAAAAAATCCAGAAACAATAAATGCTGGACAGGGTGTGGAGAAAAGGGAACCCTCTTGCACTGTTGGTGGCAGTGTAAATTGATACAGCCACTATGGAGAACAGTGTGGAGGTTCCTTAAAAAACTAAAAATAGAA
>NC_041228.1:70330938-70332422 GCF_002837175.3 Physeter macrocephalus
ATCAAAACTACAATGAGATATCATCTCACACCGGTCAGAATGGCCATCACCAAAAAATCTACAAACAATAAATGCTGGAGAGGTTGTGGAGAAAAGGGACCCCTCTTGCACTGTTGGTGGCAGTGTAAATTGATACAGCCACTATGGAGAACAGTGTGGAGGTTCCTTAAAAAACTAAAAATAGAACTACCATATGACCCAGCAATCCCACTACTGGGCATATACCTTTAGAAAACCATAATTCAAAAAGCGTCATGTACCACCATGTTCATTGCAGCTCTATTTACAATAGCCAGGACATGGAAGCAACCTAAGTGTCCATCGACAGATGTATGGATAAAGAAGATGTGACACATATATACAATGGAATATTACTCAACCATATAAAGAAACGAAATTGAGTTTTTAGTGAGGTAGATGGACCTAGAGTCTGTCATACAGAATGAAGTAATTCAGAAAGAGAAAAACAAATATCATATGCTAACATATATATATGGAATCTAAAAAAAAAAAACTTCTGATGAACCTAGGGGCAGGAAAGAAATAAAGACACAGACGTAGAGAATGGACTTGAGGACACGGGGAGGGGGAAGGGTAAGCTGGGATGAAGTAAGAGAGTGCATTGACATATATACACTATCTAATGTAAAATAGATAGCTAGTGGGAAGCAGCTACATAGCACAGGGAGATCAGCTCAATGCTTTTTTACCACCTAGAGGGGTGGAATAAGGAGGGTGGGAAGGAGACGCAAGAGGGAGGGCATATGGGAATATACGTATGCATATAGGTGATTCACTTTGTTATACAGCAGAAAGTAACAACACTGTAAAGCAATTATACTCCAATAAAGTTGTTAAAAAAATAAATAAATGAATTGAACCCAGGAGAGGACACCTCACAAATGACATCTTCTGGATGACATCAGAGAGAGTCCCCCTCCTTCGGAGATTCAAAGGGTCCACATTCTGTGACCTCTGAATAATCTCTCCCAGTCATCTTCCGTAATAGAAAATGGAATTAACAGTGACCATACAAGGTAGATACGAGCAGCAAAGTGCATGAGAAACGTGAACACGTTTTGTAAAGTGTGAAGTCACTTGAAAAACAGTTGGCTTGCACAATGAGGTTTCCTTGGTTCTTCCCAGAGATCCTTTTCTCTTAGTTGCTGTTTAGGGGGAAAAAAAGTGGGATGAGTTTCCTTCCCTCTTTCATCCTTCTCCCCCAAAACACAAGTCCCCACACCTCCAAAATGCTGTAATTGGTAAGAAATAAGATTTAAATGTTTTTAAGATGAATTTTGGTCAATTAAAAAATTCAATCAGGGGGCTTCCCTGGTGGCGCAGTGGTTGCGCGTCCGCCCGCCGATGCAGGGGAACCGGGTTCGTGCCCCGGTCTGGGAGGATCCCACATGCCGCGGAGCGGCTGGGCCCGTGAGCCATGGCCGCTGAGCCTGCGCGTCCGGAGCCTGTGCTCCGCAACGGGA
>NC_041228.1:70332526-70354607 GCF_002837175.3 Physeter macrocephalus
TGGTCCGGGAAGATCCCACGTGCCACGGAGCAGCTGGGCCCGTGAGCCATGGCCGCTGAGCCTGCGCGTCCGGAGCCTGTGTTCCGCAACGGGAGAGGCCGCAGCAGAGGGAGGCCCGCGTGCCGCAAAAAAAAAAAAAAAAAAAAAAATTCAATCAGTGATTTTTTTTTGAGTTATAAATTGTCAGGGTTATGTAGGTAACAAGGTGTTTTGAAATGCTGGTTTGTTGACATAAGGGTATCACACAAGTCAATTTTCTTCTTTCTAATTACTTAATCACTCCCCAAGGAGGCCCCTGGTGCTCCAGATCCCTCACATTGTTACCATTGCCTAGAAAATGAGAGGAACTAGGTTGTCATCACTAGTGGATGTTTTTCTTCTTTCTTCCCTTTTTCTTATAAGAAAATGTAGGATAAGGATGTGGGCAGCTGAAAACAAAGTCATTATTCAGAATGCTGATTTAACAGGTGGATTTTTATGTTTTTACATAGGAGGTGATAGGGACATCTCCAGGCACATTTGAGACTCTTGATTAAATGACTGATCAATTACTGCAGGGTGCTACACTTACCTTTACTAAGCTGCGGAGTTTGGATTGGTCTTGTTACCATTTGAGACATTTCAGGCTGCATCACTATTTTATTTTGTAACTTTAAAAAAAAGTTCCTGAAGATAGAGAGTGTTCCCACTATGTAATTAGTGGACTAGGTAAGTTTGGAAAAACACATACTTTGCTGTTTAGTTGTGTGTCATTCAAAGTGATGATTCACTGGGTCTTGGGAAGTTCAGAACTGCTGATTGGGTCCACACTGAGGATTGCTTAATGCTGGAATCATGATCTGCTGATAAATCCTGACTATCCCTTTAAATATATCATCTGTTTGCATCAGAGAAATCAGTTCAGAATTTATGCCAACTCAGCATAAATCTCTTATCTTTATCAGAGTGAAATCTTGGAGTGCTTCCCTTAGTCATGCAGGGCCATTTATGTATGTAAAATCATGGCTCAGTGTTTCCCAGCAATGGGACTTTCTTGTAGAAGGAGAGTAGTGTAAGGCAAAGAGCATGGCTGTGAAGCCAAGATGGACCTAGGTCCAAAATCCAGCTCCAGCCCACTATGTTGCTGACTTTTGAGAGGAAGGTGAGGGAAGATGGAAATGAACATAACAGGCTCTGGGCTTAGATATTTTGCATATATTATCTCATTTAACCTTCGCTGCGATTCATGAGATAACTGTGAAGCTATTTTTTCAGAAGAGACGAACACATTAAGAAATTAACCAGTTTGCGTAAGGTTGCAGGGCTAGTCAGGGGTAGAACTGGGCTTTTGATTCCAGGTCCATTATAGCTGTGGTAGACAGAATAAAGCCCCCTTAAGCCTAACGTTTTTCACACTTAATCTCCAGAACCTATGAATAAGTCCCTCTGCAAAGTGGAATGAAGGTTGCTAATCAGCTAACCTTAAAATGGGGGATGATACCAAACTATTGGGTGGGCCCAATGTATTCACACATTAAACAAGGAAGAGGGAGGCAGGAGAGGAGGTCAATTGACTATTGCTGGCTCTGGAGATGGATTAAGGAGTGCAAAGGCCGAAGAATGCAGGCAGGCTCTCGAAGCTGGATAAACAAGGAAACAGATTCCCCTCTACAGCCTCCAGAAAGAAACCTCGCCCTGCTTACACCTTGATCTTAGCCTAGGGAGAGCCATTTGGACTACTGGCCTACAGAACCATCCGATAGTAAATTAGTATTGTCTAAGCCACAGATTTGTGGTAATTTGTTACAGTGGCCATAGAAAGCTAACGCACTAGCCGGATCCCCCGTGCTCTTTGCATTAAACGCTACAGCCTCTTGCAAGAAGGTTCAGAGAGCAGGAAAGACTGGGACTGGGGTCACTTTGCTGGTGGCCTGTGAGGAGCAGGATAGAAGGCAAACATTTGTAAATATTCAGTGTCTACGCTAATACATAATAATTGAAGAATTTTTGGTCCCAAAGTTCGCAGATTACCACGAGCCATTCATTGATGTCTCTCTTCCTTATCCGTCAATTCACAAGTAAGGTTTGAATGTTTGTTATGTATCCACGTAACTCTGTGCAGCTTTAAAATCTTTTTGAAAATGTGATGTGGGCTGCAGGCATCGAGGTACATCCCTGCTTACTGCTACCCACAGCCTGGAGGAGAAGGCCCAGGGTGGCTCTGAGGAGTGGAAGGGGTCTGCGGTAACAGGACGCTGTACTTCACTGATTTCCCCAAAATCAGGTGAGCAGAGAGAGCCATCAGCTGCAGAGGGAAGATTAACGGCTTCTTGGAGAAGAATTTTTTTGTACTTTATCCAAAGTAAAATCCCACTGAAACGACTTCAGGTTACTGTTCTGTGAAAGACAAAGGACAAAGCTATAGAATTCTCCTTTGCTGAATAAGAGAAGGTGACATCTATTATATCATGCATTTTTATAGCTGAAGTGCTCATTTTATGGCTTTGGCATTTTTTTCAACACAGAAGTATTTGGGATGGGATCATTTTTTGTCTATAGGAAAGTGGAAAGGATTAATTAAGTCTGTAATTGCTTAATACAAAAATTAATAGAAATTTTAATAAAAGTACAATCATAACAGGATTTAAATCCATTGTCATTTCTCCTAATAACTTTATCCTAAATAGTTGATAATAATGAAGAAGAAACTATAAAAGCTTGACTTTAGTTTTAGCACTAGCACAATACCTGGCCCTGAGTAGGTCCTCAGTGAATACTTGTTATAAGAATGAAGGATGAGTGAATGGGTTTGGTGCAGTAATTGTTATCTATTTCCAATATGAATATTTTAGAATTGTAGATATTGATATCAAAATATACAAACTGTATACAAAAATGATAAATGTCATACATATCAATTTTCTGCCACTTTGATTAGAAAGTGAAGATTTCATAAGCAAATGCTTACCTATCATGAATATTTACAAGTGGAGAACATATATTGGTGCAATGATTATTCTTTAGTATAAACCTGACTGAAAACATAGCAACTGGAGTGCAGTCAATTCCTAAAATTCCTGCTTCTGGAAATTCAGAGTTTGAAAATACATTTTGTTAACTTTAAGGTTTAGGTTCTGGATTTGTATCACTGGGCTTACGTTTCTGCTCCCTGGTGTGGGTGGACAGTGTGCTTTGTTGAACAGATCAGAGCTCCTTTGTGAAAGGGCTGAGCCTGCTAATGGCTAAACACATAGATGCACACACACATTTTCGTCTTTGGTACCCTGAACACTAATAATGGTGGAATGATTACTGTCTGGTGAAAGCATTGCTTTGTATTAGCTGTCCCTTAGAACTGTGGTCCCCAAACCCCTTTATCCCAGAAGACAGGCGGCTTGTTGTTTGGTCATGTCTAGTGGTGACACTGTGTTTTGGCAGTGCTGAACTTTGGGGGCAGGATGTGAAGGGATTAACGTTTTTGGATGACGGATAGTAACCTGGATTAGCTACTCCGATATTGTTGACTTTTCAGTCTGTTTTTGTGTGTTGAGTATGAAGTCCTACAGAATTGTTTTTGACTTGTAATAATGGCAACCAATACTTTTGAGCGCTTGCTATGTGCCCACAAGACACTGAGGCAAGTACTTTATAGCCGTTATTAGATTTAATTGATTGAATCCTCCCTCAAAATAACTTTCCTCATTTTACAGAGGTAAAAAAGTAAGTCTCGTTTAAAGAATATTCCCAAATTCATACAACTAGAATACTGTGCAGTTAGGGTTCAGATCCACAGTGCTTGACTTCAAATCCAACCATTTAACACCATTTGTGTTTGTTGTTTTACTTTTTAAGTTTTCTTGCAATAATGTTCTGGCATATGCCCTTACTCTTGACTGAAAACGAAAGTATTAAGACCTAATACGACCTTAAAGCATTTCTAGTAGAAATTTAACTAAGATATGAATATGTACATTTGGACTTTTAAAAGAAGGATATGTTAAGACTGAAAAAAGCAGGTAGTACTAGCCTGCTGTCGTCTCCTTCTGACACTAGATTGTATGAAAGTGACATTTGTTGGACAGTGTGAGAAAACACCTGTTTTTCCTTATTCCACTTACTGGCTCTTGCACCCACTCACTTTAATGGCTTAGCAGAGGATTTGAGGTTCACTATGTGTCCACACCGTCCTTTGTTCAGATACAGCAGAGAACAGGACGGATCATGCCGGACCTTGTCTGTCTGTCTCTCTCTTCCTTTTTTAACATACACAAAGCTGTATATGTTAATGTATGCAATTTGATGAATTTGGAGATAAGTATACATCAATGAAACCATCACCACAACCTGTGCCATAAACATATCCATCACCTGCAAAAGTTTTCCCACCCTCTTTATTATTGTTATTAAGAACACTTAATATCTACCCTCTTAGCAAATTTGTAAGTGTGTAATACAGTATTAACTAGAGGTACTATGGTGTACGATAGATCAGTAGGACTTATTCATATGGTATTACTGAAATTTTGTATCTTTTGACTAAAACCTCTCTGTTTTCCTCTCCCCCATCCCCTGTTAACCACTATTCTACTCTCTTCTATGGCTGTTTGAGATTCTTCATATGAGTGATATGACATAGTATTTGTCCTCCTGTGTCTGGCTTATTTGACTTAGCATGATTTCTTCTAGGTTCATTCATGTTGTCACAATGGCAGGATTTCCTTCTTAAGGCTGAATAATATTCCATTGTAAGTATAAACCACATTTTCTTTATCCACTTGCCCATCGATGGACATTTAGGTTGCTTCTATGTCTTGGACTATTATGAATAATGCTTTAATGAGCATGGGAGTGCAGATATCTCTTTGGGATCATTATCTCAATTTTTTGGGATATATACCCAGAAGTAGAATTGTGGGATCATATGGTAGCTCTATTTTTAATTTTTGAGGAACTTCCATACTGTTTTTTATAGTGGCTGCACCAATTTACATCCCCACCAGCAGAGTACAAGAGTTCCCTTTTCTCTTTTCTCCACATCCTTGCCAACACTTGTCTTTTTAAAAAAAAATATATGTAATGGAGGTGTGAGGTTCTATCTCATTCTGGTTTTGATTTGCATTGCTCTGATTAGTGATTTTGTGCACCTTTTCATATACCTGTTGGACATTTGTGTGTCTTCTTTAGTAGAATGTCTATTCAGTTCCTTGGCCCATCTTTAAATCAAGTTATTTGGTTTTTTGCTATTGAGTTGTCAGAGTTCTTTATAGATTTTGAATATTAATGCTTTATCAGATATATGGTTTGCAGATATTTTCTCCCATTCTGTAGGTTGCTTTTTCATTTTATCAATTGTTTTCTTCACTGTGCAGAAGCTTTTTAGTTTGGCATAATCCCACTTGTTTATTTCTGCTTTTGTTGCCTGTGCTTTTGGTGTCCAATCCAAGAAATCATTGTCAAGAAGCTTTTCCTCTGTGTTTTCTTCTAGGGAAGACTACCTCTTGACACAAAGACTAATGAGCAGGCTGAGTGTCACACGTTAATCTTTTAGAAAACTTGTAAAAATTGATTCAAAATCACTGTTTTCAAAAGGAAAATCATGTGGAAGGAACCTGGAATCAAAGGGAAAGGATACTTTCACCCTCTGGGAATCAATTAAAGATAGTTGAGTGTGTTTCCCATTTTAACAATTTTTCCTAAATGGATTCTGCAACTTGTGTGTCACTGCTGCAGTTATTGTTGCACTTAGAGAAGCAGCATTAAATATTGTGTGAAAAAGTGTTACAGACAGTTCAAGTATTACTTGATGTAGCAAAATGTAGGTGTTTCTGATATATCTCTTGAATGCTTTCAGGTCTATAGTGAACTTTCAATCTTGCTTTGGATTTTAATGACCTTTTTCACATGGACAAAGAATCTCAGTCCTGTATGCAGGATGTGTAACTTTGCCCTTATTTCTTTGTAGGCATACATGCAACTTCTTTCACTATGCATGCAGTGTATGTGTGTGTGAATATATAAATGTATAAATATATGTGTGTATATATGTGTATATATTTCAAACTAGTTCTACCCTTTTTGCTTGTCAGTGTGTTATACCATATGGTATAGAGCATCACGCCAAAAGATAAAAATATTCCTAGAACATATGAAATCACCAGTCAACTGAAGAAGGGTAAAGACTTTTGACCACAGCATTTGTGACTCTGATGCATTTGTGGGCCATAGCATAATGGCTTAATACCCCAATTCTAAAACCAGGACATATTTTGAAGTTAAAGTGGCTCTTAACTTTTTAAGCGAAGGAATCCAAAAGTAAAGTCTTTAAAATTTTTATTCTTCTAAAGGCATTGATTCAAATAAGTGTTTTCTTTCTATGTTGAAATTCTCCATATGTATTTACAGAACTTTCCCCTCTTATTTTAATCTCTAGATTTACCGTACAGGGAGACATTGGAGATGGAACCCACTCCATTGGTGGATGGAGTCTTTCGGTTGTAAATAACACAACCACTACACAGTTTTTTCTAACTTATTCCGTGGGTGGGATGTTTCAACCAAAAAAGAAAGGTACAGAAGATCAAATCCTACAGTATTCCTAGGGACCGTGGAATCAAGTCATAATAACAGTGTGACTCAAGGCTGTTTAAGCCCCAGCAGTAAGCAATAAAGGGTCTGCAGATGGTCTACGATAATGCCTTATTGTGCTACTCAGACTTTACTCACTTTACATCTCAAGTAGATTCAGATTCCTTTGTGCCATATTGAATATTGTATTCAACTACTTAATTAAACAAAAATAGGGGAAAAACTTCAGCAGTTAATTTCCTAGCCAAGGATTGAATATATTTTTTACTACAGAGATAAACTATCACATAAAATAGAGGAAGCGCCATTGCCATGAAATTTCTGGGTAGCAGTTCTGTAAATAGTTCTCATGTTATTTGATGAAGATCCAATCTTAATTTCTCATCTCTTCACTGATTATGATACTTATTCTTTTGTATTTAATCAGCTCTTCTAGTTGTCTTTTTTTTTTTTTTTTAACAAAATGGCCCTACCTGGGCTTGATTTTTACAGGGTGGATCTATAATAGAATACTCTCGCTAGATTGCAGCTTAGCAATGCCATTCTTCATTTTATGATTTATGTTTGCATTCTGCAGTATTGTAGTTAACTTCTTGGACAGTGGTTGCCTTACCTTGAGACAAACATAGATCTCAAAAATGTTCAGGCAAAAGTCTTATTCCTGAAACATCTACATATTTTATTTGTTCTTGTGCTTGTCCCTGTGGTGACTAGAGATCTACTCTAGAGCAGTTTCTTTAGTCCCAAATATAAGTTAATAAAGTTGAGTAGGTAGGTACAGATGTTCTTAATTACATTGCTTTGGAAGATATATGAAAGTTGCCTTCCACTTTATAGGCAACTATAATATTTTTAAAGGGCTAGTCTTTCCTCTTCTAGAAGCCAAAGTGACTGATTCATGTCAGTTTTCTCAATCTGCTTTAGTGGGACTAAGATAACTCAATCCCTCTTTGAAACTCTATATTTGTACTCTTTTAAGACAGTCATATTTGAGAAGAAATTCTAGCCAAATACAACCAAAAGCTGAAATAATGTCTGTTTTTGGACTTTAAAAATTGTTACTGTCTTATAAAAAAGAACACATAATTGGAGTCTCAAGCAGTGTGTTTCTATGATAGGGTAAGAGGGCCTTTAAGTATTTTAGGATGACTCAGATTTGTAGGACATCTCATGACCTGTGTAATAAATTCAGAATAATGGTAGGTTACTTAATCAGTTAAAATTGATCATTCTTTGTCAACAGCTTTGAACAGTGACAGTTTTCTAACTGTATTTAAGATATACATAGATTTATTTTCAAATACACCCCCTTCCTTAGAACTGATTATTATCAATAAAGGAAAAAACAAGGAAGAAGCATGCAGGGGTGTTGTTTCTGTCTGTCACAGGATGACTTTATTTATTTATTTATTTATTTACTTTTAACATCTTTATTGGAGTGTAATTGGTTTACAATGTTGTGTTCGTTTCTGCTGTATAACAAAATGAATCAGCTATACATACATATGCGTATATCCCATATCCCCTCTCTCTTGCGTCTCCCTCCCACCCTCCCTATCCCACCTCTCTAGGTGGTCACAAAGCACTGAGCTGATCTCCCTGTAACAGGATGACTTTAGAAAATGACTAGAATTTTGGCTACGTCCAAAGCATGCTTTTCGCAGAGTCTCTGAAGCCTTGGTGGGATCAAGTGAAGAAGAATCCATAGCAGCACGTGCTTTCGTTTTCCAGCTGCTGTTTCCAAACTTTCATTAGGATGCTACAGGTAGAATATGTACTAAGTATACTAAGTATGTAGTATGTACATACTTACAATATGTATCCCTATTCAAAGAGAACAGGGGTCATGATATTTATGAAATAAGCAATAAAAATGAAACTCCCCCAGAAGAAGAAATGGCATAACATTTCTCACTGTCTCTGAGCCTCAGTATTCTCATCTATAAATAAGGAAATCAGACTAGATAATCACTAAGGAAATGATGTGATTCTACCAGGACACTGACGTTCTCAAATTAACCCCCCAAACTACATATATTTCAGCTCTACAGAAGGTACCCCTTCTCAAACACAGCAAGTCTCTTTCTGACTCCATGACCACACCCTTCTTTCTGCTCTTTTAGTCGCAGTGTAAAAACTCTATCTCTCTGGAGATTTTCCAGATCTTTCCCAGGCAGAGTTCACTGTCTCCTCCTCAGCCTCTCCCAGCACCTCAGAATTCACCTCACAATGCATCATAATTATCTGTGAATATGCATCGCTCCTCAGTCAGTGTGTCAGCAACTAGTACGAGAATCAGTCTGCTTTTCATTCATCTCTGTGTCCTTAACACCTAGAGAAAAAAGTGTCTGGTGCATTGTAGGCAGCCAACAAGTAATACATTAATAATTTAAAAATAGGACTTAGAGAATCATCGCTCATCATAATATGGAATAAAAAGGCTGTGGGCGATTTTCTTTGTAGTCATGATTGGTTCACAAAATGCTGAGAAACCTGACATACAGTGTTGTCTAGGAAGGGCATGACCCATGATTCCACCCGAGTCTGAGCTAAGCCGGTTATTGGGAATTCCCCTTTGACATTTATAAAGTATAAGAATAGTTTCAGGGCCCAACATAGAAGGATCACAAGACCCTGAATCCCAGAGTAAGTTCAGGGCCAAGAAAACCGTATCATTCCTGAAGACTCAAAGAAACACTGTTTCTGAAAATTAGAGCAGAGAGTTGTTTGAATGGGATTGAATAAGGACATTTGGAAACTGAAGCATGTCCCCATAACTCAGAGCAGAGACAAGAAGGCCATCTCAAGAAAAGTCAGCTGAAACTCTTGGCACAAAAATGAAATAGAAGAGAGTGAGGTATTTGACCATTTATTTTTGTGCAGAATACTTCAGACTGGCCATATGGCAGCATGATTAGGGCTTTAGAACCAGAGAGATGAGGAGTTTAAATACGAGCTCTGCTACTTATTTGAGGTAAGACTTTTCACAAGTTATTTTACCTCTGGAGATAGAAGTAGTTTTGGAGGCAGGCAGATGAGTTTGAAAAGGTTTCATTGCTCAGACCCTTGAAGGAAAGCAGGTGTTCATTATTCACTCAATAGTTGTTGACCTCCTACAGTATGGAAAACCCTGAGTAGAAAGCAGAATAAGATACCATTTTTGCCTCCAAGGAGTTATAGTTGAGTTAGAAAGACATGTCCAAATAGGTCCCAGTCTTTAAATTTCACACTTTCCTACTCTATTAATTCCATATTGCTTAACACCTATATTTGTCATTGTGTACACTCTTGTTTCTTTCACATGACCTTACGGCTGTGATTTGCGCTGGGAGGAAAAGTTGAGGCTACTAGGGTCAACTGTGACTACTGATAAGAATTTCTCAACAATCACCAAGGCAAAGAAATGGATTTTCCACCCAAATCCCTGTTCTTAACTCAGGAGTCTTCCCTTTCATGTGTTCTTTTCAGTTCAACTCAACAAAGATGTATTGGCTACCTACAGAGATGAAAGTTTCTGTCCTCAAGGAACCCAAAAATCTATAGAAATATACAAATAATCCAGCAGTTCCATTACACCGTATGATAGGTAATCAGGATAGAACTAAGCCACAGAAAAGCAAGCGTTGATGATGGGGCTAGGTTAGAGAAATTCTTAGAGTAAAAACTACTGGACTTGGTATTGGATTGCACGTGGCTAGAAGGAAGGAGAAGGGGAGGGTGTAAGGATGACCCTTAGGGTGCTGGTCGGAGTGACTGTAACTGGGTCACTTGACAGGATAGAGACTGTTGAGGAGGACAGGGTTTGGGGCTAAGGGGATGAGTCCACTTTATTGGACATTGTGAATGTGCAGTATCTGGGATATCGTGTGGTAGTATTATCTTTGGCAGTTGTATCCATGGACATTATTTTTTTCTTCAGTTCTACCTTCATGATTTTTATTGGTAGAAGGGACACAGTGACCAGTAGGTTAGTAGAAATAGCTGCCAGGTCAGGACAATTCTCCCAGCTGTCACATCTTCACCAACATCTCATGTGACATATAAATGTTATCTGTGGGCAGTCAGATAGTTGAGTCTTAAGTTCAGGAGAGACGTCTGATTGTAGAGATAAATGTGCAGGTCACTGGCATATAGATAAGGGAATGAAGGCAATGTGAGTAGATGAGATTAAAGGGGGAGTGTAGAAATGAAAGAGCAGAGGACCAAGGACTGAGCCTTGGGCACTCCCACATTCAGAATTTAGGCAAAAGAGGACTGAGAAGGGACAGTTAGTGAGGTAGAGGAAGACCTTGAGTGTGGCATCCAAGTGAAGAACGCACAAGTGACGGGAAGACAGACTGGTGAACTGTGTCAGATGCTGCTGACAAGTAAGATGAGGACCAAGAGGTGACTTGAATGTATTGATATTGAAATTGCTGCATGTATTGATATTGAAATTGCTGCCGATCTCAACGGGAGAAGCTTCTTTGGGGTGGTAGAGCTGACAACTTGTTTGGACGAGGCTTAGTGGGAAATGGAAGGAGTGAAATTGAAGGCAGTGACTGCAGATAGTCTTCAAAAAGTTTTGTTGGGGAAGGAATCAGAAATGGGACAGTAGCTGGTGGGACACATTCAATTAAGGGCAAGTATGTTTGTTTTTTTTTTAGATTTTATATAAGAGAAATGACAACATGTTTGAATACAAATGGGAATGATCCTGTAGAAAGAGAAAATGATGATATAGACCAGAAAGGTGAGAATTTCCAGAGAGAATTCCTTGTGTTAATGAGAGGGATAGTGTATTAGTCAGGGTTCTAGGGAGAAGCAGAACCAGTAAGAAGAGAGTGGGGGTGTGTGTGTGTGTGTGTGTGGTGTATAATATATATTTTCTATGTAATATATAGACTATATACAAAACATACATATATTGTATATATTAGAGGGGTCAAAGGGGAATGTTCTGAGGGCATCACACCCCTGGTTCCTATCACTCCCGGGGCCGGTTTCACTCCTGACTTTAGTTATGTGAGCACATTCCCCTTTAGCCGAAGCAGGTTGGGTTTCTGTCACTTGAAGTTGAAACAGTCCTGCCAACTGGGCAGGAAACATAAAGGAAAAAGGGGAAGGACCCAACTGACAAAACTTCTGCTCTCCAAACAAATGGTTGTTAATTCCCAGTGTATCAGAATTATCAGAATTAAAGTGTATCAGTTTTTTAAAAAAATGATACTCAGATCCCATCCCTGAGATTCTGATTCATTTGGTGAAGACTAAGGAAGTTGGTTTCAAAACTCCCCATAAAGTCCAATCTTCAAGCTGGGTAGAGAATGATAGTTCTAAATCCTCTCAACTAAGGTCTTTAGTGACAGCTTCAAATTATTTAGATGCTGCAAATTAATCTTTGAATTAAATGATCAATTAATTTTTGGATTACGTCTGCCTGCTACTGGGAGATTTATGGGGGAAAGAAGAGGTGTTCAGATTTCCCCTGGATACATTTTATAGCTCTAGGGCCCAGCCACGTGTGGAGCTGGAGGAGACCGGTGCTGGCCTGTGGGGTCCTGCACAGCATAGGCGTGACCCCAGGGGGCCGGGCACCGTGTGGACAAAGGTGTGGCCGCCACTCTCCAGGAGCTCACCCTGGGGCTTTTATTTGTGTTATTGTTTGTTTCATGTTTATTGTGAGGAGTATATTGGTTTTAGATTTATGGTTCAATAGTTTTATTCTTTATGGTAGTTGAACACTTTATTGCAAATTAAGGCTCCTTAAATAATTGGTGTGTAAAGTATGCCCTTTTAATAGGCATTTACAACAGGGCAGTAGAATATACTAGAAAGAGCTTTGGTCTGTGTGTCAGCAGAGCTGTGCTCGAGTTCTGTTCCCATCCTATCTCAGCTCTGAAATTCAGGGCAAGTTTCTCACCCTTTTGGTGCCTTAGGGTCCCCATCTGTGAACTGAGGGGCTCTAAGATCCACTTCAGCTCTAAAACTTTATGACCTAAGTTTTTTTTCCCCAAACTATATGTTGCGATACAGAAGTGTTATATTTTTTTGGTTTTATGACACTGTTGGCCTCACCTGTGGCTTATTTTCACTCCTTGTTATTGGAGTATCGCATGGTGACCAGTGGAAAACGTGAATGGTCTTGACGACAGTCTGCTTTCCAACTTTCCAGTGTGGTTTTTAGGGATGCATTGTGGTGAAAAGCGAGGGCGTCTGTTCATAGAACAATGTCATTGACCATACTAAACAATAAAGATGGGGTAAAAAGGAATGGGAGGAACGCTGGTTCTTGCTGGACTTCTGAAAGGAAGGAGAGAGCACTGTTATGTTGTTCTGGGAAGACTTCAGGGAGGAGGTGGTGATTAACCCAGTATTTGCAGGATGAGCTGGATCTCAGTCTTCAGGGAGAGCAAGACTTTCCTTTGTGCGCTTGGCTGGGGTGGTGGGCTGACAGTGGAGGCATGGGCCAGCCAGGATGGATAATATTTGAGGGATGGAGGGAGCAGATCATTTTGCCTTGGAGGAACAGAAGGAAAGACTGGAAATACAGAAAGTGCAAACTGCATGCCAGCAGTTGACACTGTGGTGAAATGCAATGGATGGAGCACATTTGAGTATTAATATTTAAATCTTTTTTTAACTTTTTATTTTACATTGGAGTATAGTTGATTAACAATGTTGTGTTAGTTTCATGTGTATAGCAAAATGGTTCAATTATACATATACATGTATCTATTCTTTTTCACATTCAAGTATTAATATTTAAATCTTTATGAAAGTTTGGACAATTAAAATGTAATGGGAAATAGAGACTTAGCAGGGGTTAAAATAGTCTTTAGAAAAAGGGAATAAAAATGGCGTTTGTACATCCCTCGGAGGACAGGCAGAGGATGATGTGAAGGTAGTCTGCTTCTGGGCTCTCTACTTTTGTATATACATCATAAACTTTTAATCTAACAGTAATATGCCTGAGAAGTGCTTGGGTGCCAAGGAGTCTATCCTCCCTTCTCTTTTACAATCTTCCAATCCTTACTGAATCTTACCATTGTCTCAAGGTATAAAAACCTCTTCGGTGGAGAGAAGAAAGTGAAGATTCAAAGTGTTTGTGTTTGTCAAGACTGCTTTAATCAAGGCGCCGTACCACCCCCTCCCATGCATTTCTTACGAGATTCAATTCCAATTTGACTTTTTAAATTTAATAATGTATTAAAATGTGCAAGACATTTAATTTGTTTTGTTCAATTGAGTGCTGCTAACGATTTTATAATTTAATGATAGTTTAACCCAGAAGAACATGTTTAACAGAGTATGATGGTCATGATCATTAAAAACAATATTTAAAATTTTAATATACATAATACTTTTTGCAGAAATGTATAAAAGGGTGACATGAAAAAACTGGTGTGTAGCTAATACTTCTGTGCAACTAACCTCATATAGTTTGTAGTCTGTTTTGGAAAATCCACCAGGCATTAGAACCACTCAAAGGCAGGTGATTCTTTTATTGAGGAATTTGTTTTGATTTGCTTTGATTTTTCAAATGGTCAAGTCAGGCATTTGGTTATATCTAAAATCAAACAAATCTTTGAATTCAAGCATAGCCAATTATATAATCTTAGTTAAATTACTTAACCTCTCTGGTCCTTGGTTTCCTCCTAAGTAAATTGGGGATAATAAGACATATTACAGTTTTGACCTGGGGAGTAAATGAGATATGAGATATGGTGTTAAATGCTTAGTACAGTTTCAGGTACATGGAAGACTCTCAGTCAGTGGATTCGCTTTCGCGCTCTCATTATATGTAGGAAACTCAAGTTGATTGTAGATCAATCATTAATTTAAATATATCTTTAAAAAGTAACCTCACTTGGAAAATTATCACAGAAAAAAAGGTGAATACATTAGATTTTTTAAAAATAAACGAAAGATTGGAAACGCACCAGAAGAGCAAATTACAAAATAATTGCTCTTGGAGATATAAATAATACCTCTATTTCTCCTCTGCTATTTTAGATTTTTGTACATTGTTAATATCTATCTATCTACTTGCCTATCTACCTACCGGTTTCTTAATGTAAGAAATACCCGAAAAACATTTATTATTCACTAATAATTATAGCAGTGAATAAAAAGTGGGGAGGGAAGTTTTTGGAGGGAAAAATACTGTGGAGTCTTTTGGTTAAATTAGAGTCATAAGATTAATGCATACAACAGGTCTCTGAAAGGTGATTGGAAGGATTCGAACCTTTACATGAATAATGGCCACCAAAACTAGTTTCCTCTCAAAAAGGATATGAACTATTAAAATAGATGCCTTTAATACTGTGCAAACTTGTGCTATAGTAAACAGTTGGTAGCCCTGATCACTGCGTCATTTAACCAGGGTTTCAAATGCAGTACGGAAATAAGTGAAGTAACATACTTTTTTACCTATTTGTGTTATCTTCTCAAGCTGATTCCACCCAAGTATTAGTAATCCATTGTCTTAATTTCCTGGCATGTAAGTTATTATCAGCGTTACAGAAATTCTAGAAATTTGGGGGGAGGCTAATTATTTGGTTAATATAAGTAAAATTGACCATTAAACATGTAGCTGAAGAGGTGTCTGAAAAGAAAATCAATACGATCACTCATGAACAGGTAAGTTTATTCTCATATCGTATCGAAAATAATTGTAATACATCCCCAGTGACCCTTTCCAGACTTCTGTAGCTTTACAAATCATTCTTTAAATGAGGTAATATTGCAACTATAATATTCTTCTTGAGGCGCTAAAGAATCTACTGTAGTAGGTTTTTGAGCTGTAATTAGGATAACTACCATACTGTGTGACTCTCCATAAGCTGAATGTATATGTTCTGTGCTATCATTTATAACAGTTTGTGCAAACTAAAGAAATTTTCACATTTGAAAAATTTGGAAAGCAGTTCAGAATCTCAACTTTGGAACATGCCTGTCTTTCTCATTTCCCGCCTTCCTCATAAGCCCTACATTTCTTCTCACCGTGGAGAATGCATAGGAACGAAAGGGTTGAAGACAGTACTGTACACAGTTCACACGAGGTCCTGTGAAGAAGATGGGACCACATCTTCAACCATATGGAGTGCTGGAATTTTTGGGAACAACCCAAAATGGTAATCTGAAGTCTTATTTAGGAAACAAAACTTGTGTGACTAGAAATAGACCAACCTCTAAATATATTCTGGTTTATGTGCATTCGGGTAGAAACCACATGTCACTAAGTAGGGTTTTAGGTGGTCAACAGAGGGCAGGCATATTATTTTACCTAAAAAAATGTGTCCACCAGTCCAGGAACTGATTATACTCTTTTCTAATTTGATCATTTCAAGTCTTTTCTAACCTAGTGACAAATCTGTACTTATATATACATATTTTTAAATATTGTCAATCCCTTTGAGGAAGTGAGTGTTCATTTTAAGACAATTTTGATCATGAATTTTGACTTCAGAAATCTCGTTTCTACATTTTAATTTTTTTAATCATCGTACCAAATATTATGTGAAGTATTGATCCTCTCTTGGGCTTACACAGCTGAAAATAAAGTTGTAAACTATTGGGATTTTTATATTTTTTCCCCAAATAATCCATGTTACCTATGATATGCAGCTATGATAGGGTGGGTTCAGATCTCTAGACTTTCAGTCATTAGTATCTTTCTCATTTATTAGCAAGTCCCCAGAAGTCAAAGCATCAAAAATATAGAGTAAAAAGACATGCTTTATACACTCACTAGCCTTAGAATTCTTCATTTGAAATAAACACCAATATAAGTAATTATATCATGACTAATGTAATGTTTGTAATAATACTAATATTATTACTGGAAGCAGTACTGTGGTCTATTCATTATTTCATTGTATTCTCGCTACAATGAGGAATGATGTATAAATTATTATATACTTTTTACAGCTGTAAAATATGGAGATGGGGTTTACTTGCCAAGTTTACACAGTGAGTCACTGTGTCTGTACTTCCCTGCTCATTGTATTTTAAAATAAAAGCAAGGAAGAACAGAATTACATTTATTGAGTATCGAATATGTGTCAAATGTGTTCTTAGGTGCTTCCGTATATTATGTTATTAAATATTAAAGAAATAAAAATTCTTTATAACACTGTGAAAAGAAATTATTATGCCCATTTTATAGATGAGAAGAATGAAATCCACAAAAGTTAAGAAAGTTATTTCAAGGCTACATAACTAATACGTGGCAGAACTGAGATCTGCCCTGGCTGAGTCTGCAGGACCAAGGTAGCAAATGAATCTTATCTCGAGCATCAGTTTCAGTTAATTGATGGAGGCTACCTGAAGCAGTGTGGAGAAGGATTTTGAAGCTGGGTCTGGGCTCCTTGGGAAAGAGTATCACATTTAGTTAGTGATCTTTGTCACAGGAGTGAGGCGAGAGAGCAGCACCCAGCCATTTATTTCTTATCCTTGAAGTTAACTCTGTTTCATGTCCCTTTCAACTTCACAAACCTATTATTCTAGATAACCATGGAAATAGGTAATGTCAGCTTGCATTCCCCTGACAGCAGAACCTGAGACAGAGGCTTGTGTGCAGGTAGTTAATTTAAGAGTGTGCATCCAACAGGAGCAAAGGATGGGGAAGGAGGGAAAGCCAGTACAAGGGTGTGATTTGGAGTTGGCCACCATTTGTACTGAATTTGGTGTGACCTCCTCAGAAGCGTCATGAGGACTCTCCCCATGGGAGGATCATAGGGGCAAGGAGCATTCAGCATAGTCTCCCGTGCCTTACTGGACCAGGGCAGTTCTGTGAGTGTTAACTCCTCCGTACTGCCAGGTGGCACATGTGTGGGTGTTCAGGGGGCTTCTAGGGTGTCCTCTGCTCTAGTCACGTAAGGTCAGGGGTGGAAAGCAAGGACAGGCAGTGCAGCGTGGTGAAATACTGTTGAGATGCACCCAGTGAGGCGGGTAAAGCCTGCACTGAACTTGGTCAGCTCAGTCGTGGCTGGTATGAGCAGTGCACTGAGAGGATCTTGAAGTGGTGCCGAGGTGAACACTGACCATGGTTGATGTCTGTAACTCCCTCGGGCCTGGGGAGACGCCAGGACCTTTATAAAGGCTATAATGATGCTAGGAAAGTACTAATACCCTGTTGTCTTAAGTACTTACTGAATTTTCCCTCTCTCTATCCTTTTCCTGACGGATACAAAGTTGGGCTTATAAATATCAGTCTGTTTATAAGAGAGCAAGTATGTTGAGCATTAATAATTCTATTTTGTTGACTATCTCTTATGTGCCAGCCTCTGTACTAGACTCCATAAGCCCACTCAATCTTTTTTTTTTTTTTTAACATCTTAGTGGAGTATAACTGCTTTACAATGGTGTGTTAGTTTCTGCTGTATAACAAAGTGAATCGGCTATATGTACACATATATCTCCTTATCCCCTCCCTCTTGCATCTCCCTCCCACCTTCCCTATCCCACAGCTCTAGGTGGACCCAAAGCACTGAGCTGATCTCCCTGTGCTTTGCGGCTGCTTCCCACTAGCTATCTATTTTACATTTGGTAGTGTATACATGTCCACGCCAGTCTCTCACTTCGTCCCAGCTTACCCTTCCCCCTCTCCGGATCCTCAAGTCCATTCTCTACGTCTGGGTCTTTATTCCTGTCCTGACCTAGGTTCTTCAGAACCTTTTTTTTTTTTTTTTTTTTTTTTAGCTTCCATATATCTGTGTTAGCATATGGTATTTGTTTTTCTCTTTCTGACTTACATCACTCTGTATGACAGACTCTAGGTCTATCCACCTCACTACAAATAACTCACTTTTGTTTCTTTCTATGGCTGATATTCCATTGCATATATGTGCCACATCTTCTTTATCCATTCATCTGTCGATGGACGACACCCAGGTTGCTTCCATGTCCTGGCTATTGTAAATAGAGCTGCAATGAACATTTTGGTACATGACTCTTTTTGAATTATGGTTTTCTCAGGGTATATGCCCAGTAGTGGGATTGCTGGGTCGTATGGTAGTTCTATTTGTAGTTTTTTAAGGAACCTCCATACTGTTCTCCATACTGGCTGTATCCATTTACATCCCCACCAACAGTGCAAGAGGGTTCCCTTTTCTCCACACCCTCTCCAGCATTTAGAGTTTGTAGATTTTTTGGAAGATGGCCATTCTGACCAGTGTGAGGTGGTACCTCATTGTAGTTTTGATTTGCATTTCTCTAATGATTAGTGATGTTGAGCATCCTTTCCTGTGTTTGTTGGCAACCTGTGTATCTTCCTTGGAGAAATGTCTATTTAGGTCTTCTGCCCATTTTTGGATTGGATTGTTTGTTTTTTTGATATTGAGCTGCATGAGCTGCTTGTAAATTTTGGAGATTAATCCTTTGTCAGTTGCTTTGTTTGCAACCCTCCCATTCTGAGTGTTGTCTTTTCGTCTTGTATATGTTCTCCTTTGCTGTGCAAAAGCTTTTAAGTTTCATTAGATCACACATGTTTATTTTTGTTTTTATTTCCATTTCTCTAGGAGGTGGGTCAAAAAGGACCTTGCTGTGCTTTATGTCATAGAGTGTTCTGCCTATGTTTTCCTCTAAGAGTTTTATAGTGTCTGCCTTTACATTTAGGTCTTTAATCCATTTTGAGTTTATTTTTGTGTATGGTGTTAGGGAGTGTTCTAATTTCATTATTTTATATGCAACTGTCCAGTTTACCCAGCACCACTTATTGAAGAGGCTGTCTTTTCTCCATTGTATATTCTTGCCTCCTTTATCAAAGATAAGGTGACCATATGTGCGTGGGTTTATCTCTGGGTTTTCTATCCTGTTCTGTTGATTATATTTCTGTTTTTGTGCCAGTACCATACTGTCTTGATTACTGTAGCCTTGTAGTATAATCTGAAGTCAGGGAGCCTGATTCCTCCAGCTCCATTTTTCGTTCTCAAGATTGCTTTGGCTATTCGGGGTCTTTTGTGTTTCCATACAAATTGTGAAAATTTTTTTTCTAGTTCTGTAAAAAATGCCAGTGGTAGTTTGATAGGGATTGCATTGAATCTGTAGATTGCTTTG
Source organism: Physeter macrocephalus (assembly GCF_002837175.3). Lineage (NCBI taxonomy): Eukaryota > Metazoa > Chordata > Mammalia > Artiodactyla > Physeteridae > Physeter > Physeter macrocephalus. The sequence continues at coordinate 70,352,132 of NC_041228.1, forward strand.
GGTAGTAGAGTCATTTTCACAATGTTGATTCTTCCAATCCAAGAACATGGTATATCTCACAGTGACAGTTTTACTTCTTCTTTTCTGATTTGGATTCCTTTGATTTAGAGCATCAAGTAGTTTCTGATAGCATCTTTAGGATTCTCTATGTGTAGTATCATGTCATCTGCACAGTGACAGTTTTACTTCTTCTTTTCTGATTTGGATTCCTTTGATTTAGAGCATCAAGTAGTTTCTGATAGCATCTTTAGGATTCTCTATGTGTAGTATCATGTCATCTGCACAGTGACAGTTTTACTTCTTCTTTTCTGATTTGGATTCCTTTGATTTAGAGCATCAAGTAGTTTCTGATAGCATCTTTAGGATTCTCTATGTGTAGTATCATGTCATCTGCACAGTGACAGTTTTACTTCTTCTTTTCTGATTTGGATTCCTTTGATTTAGAGCATCAAGTAGTTTCTGATAGCATCTTTAGGATTCTCTATGTGTAGTATCATGTCATCTGCACACAGTGACAGTTTTACTTCTTCTTTTCTGATTTGGATTCCTTTGATTTCTTTTTCTGCTCTGACTGCTGTGGCTAAAACTTCCAAAACTATGTTGAATAATAGTGGTGAGAGTGGACAATGTTGTCTTCTTCCTGATCTTAGTGGAAATGGTTTCAGTTTTTCACCATTGAGAATGATATTGCCTGTGGGTTTGTCACATATGGCCTTTATTATGTTGAGGTAAGTTCCCTCTATGCCTGCTTTCTTGAGGGTTTTTCTCATAAATGGGTATTGAATTATGTCAGAAGCTTTTTCTGCATCTATTGAGATGATCATATGGTTTTTCTCCTTCAGTTTGTTAATATGGTTTATCATTGATTGATTTTCATATATTGATGAATCCTTGCATTCCTGGAATAAATCTCACTTGATCATGGTGTATGATGCTTTTAATGTGCTGTTGGATTCTGTTTGTTAGTATTTTCTTGAGGATTTTTGCATCTATTGTCATCAGAGATAGTGGCCTGCAGTTTTCTTTCTTAGTGACATCTTTGTCTGCTTTTGGTATCAGGGTGATGGTGGCCTCGTAGAATGAGTTTGGGAGTGTTCCTCCCTCTGCTATATTTTGGAAGAGTTTGAGAAGGATAGGTGTTAGCTCTTCTCTAAATGTTTGATAGAATTCGCCTGTGAAGCCACCTGGTCCTGGGCTTTTGTTTGTTGGAAGATTTTTAATCACAGTTTCAATTTCAGTGCTTGTGATTGGTCTGTTTATATTTTCTGTTTCTCCCTGGTTCAATCTGGGAGGTTGTGCTTTTCTAAGAATTTGTCCATTTCTTCCAGGTTGTCCATTTTATTGGCCTATAGTTGCCTGTAGTCATCTCTCATGAGCCTTTGTATTTCTGCAGTGTCAGTTGTTACTTCTCCTTTTTCATTTCTAATTCTGTTGGTTTGTGTCTTCTCCTTTTTTTTCTTAATGAGTCTGGCTAATGGGTTATCAATTTTGTTTATCTTCTCCAAGAACCAGCTTTTAGTTTTATTGATCTTTGCTATTGTTTCTTTCATTTCTCTTTCATTTATTTCTGATCTGATCTTTATGATTTCTTTCCTTCTGCTAACTTTGGGGTTTTTTTGTTCTTCTTTCTCTAACTGCTTTAGGTGTAAGGTTAGGTTGTTTATTGAGATAGGATTGTATTGCTATAAACTTCCCTGTTAGAACTGCTTTTGCTGCATCCCATAGGTTTGGGTCATTGCGTTTTCATTGTCATTTGTTTCTAGGTGTCTTTTGATTTCCTCTTTGATTTCTTCAGTGATCTCCTGGTTATTTAGTAGTGTGTTGTTTAGCCTCCATGTGTTTGTAGTTTTTACAGATTTTTCCCTGTAATTGATATCTAGTCTCATAGCATTGTGCTCGGAAAAGATACTTGATACGATTTCAATTTTCTTAAATTTACCAGGGCTTGATTTTTGACCCAAGATATGGTCTATCCTAGGGAATGTTCCATGAGCCCCTGAGAAGAAAGTGTATTCTTTTGTTTTTTGGATAGAATGTCCTATAGATATCAATTAAGTCCATCTTGTTTAATGTGTCATTTAAAGCTTGTGTTTCCTTATTGATTTTCAGTTTGGATGATCTGTCCATTGGTGAAAGTGGCGTGTTAAAGTCCCCTACTATGATTGTGTTACTGTCGATTTCCTTTTTTATGGCTGTTAGCATTTGCCATATGTATTGAGGTGCTTCTGTGTTGGGTGTGTAAATATTTACAGTTGTTATATCTTCTTCTTGGATTGACCCATTGATCATTATGTAGTGTCCTTCTTTGTCTCTTGTAATAGTCTTTATTTTAAAGTCTATTTTGTCTGATATGAGAATTGCTACTCCAGCTTTCTTTTGATTTCCATTTGCATGGAATATCTTTTTCCATCCCCCCCCTTTCAGTCTGTATGTGTCCATAGGTCTGAGATGGGTCTCTTGTAGACAGTATATATAT
>NC_041228.1:70354743-70373895 GCF_002837175.3 Physeter macrocephalus
CACTTTAAATATGTCTTGCCACTCCCTTCTGGCTTGCAGAGTTTCTGCTGAAAGATCAGCTGTTAACCTTATGGGGATTCCCTTGTACGTTATTTGTTGCTTTTCCCTTACTGCTTTTAATATTTTTTCTTTGTATTTAATTTTTGATGGTTTGATTAATATGTTTCTTGGCGTGTTTCTCCTTGGATTTATCCTGTATGGGACTCTCTGCACTTCCTGGACTTGACTGACTATTTCCTTTCCCATATTAGGGAAGTGCTCAACTATAATCTCTTCAAATATTTTCTCAGTCTGTTTCTTTTTCTCTTTTTCTTCTGGGATCCCTATAATTCTAATGTTGGTGCGTTTAATGTTGTCCCAGAAGTCTCTGAGACTCTCCTCAATTCTTTTCATTCTTTTTTTCTTTATTCGGCTCTGTGGTAATTATTTCCACAATTTTATCTTCCAGGTTACTTATCCGTTCTTCTGCCGCAGTTATTCTGCTATTGATTCCTTCTAGAGAATTTTAAGTTTCATTTATTGTGTTGTTCATCATTGTTTGTTTGCTCTTTAGTTCTTCTAGGTCCTTGTTAAACGTTTCTTGTATTTTCTCCATTCTATTTCCAAGATTTTGGATCACCTTTACTATTATTACTCTGAATTCTTTTTCAGGTAGACTGCCTATTTCCTCTTCATTTGTTTGGTCTGGTGGGCTTTTACCTTGCTCCTTCATCTGCTGTGTATTTCTCTGTCTTCTCATTTTGCGTAACTTACTGTGTTTGGGGTCTCCTTTTCGCAGGCTGCATGTTTGTTGTTACCGTTGTTTTTGGTGTCTGCCCCCAGTGGCTACTGTTGGTTCAGTGGGTTGTGTGGGCTTCCTGGTGGAGGGGACTGGTGCCTGTGTTCTGGTGGATGAGGCTGGATCTTGTCTTTGTGGTGGGCAGGACCACGTCGGATGGTGTGTTTTGGGGTGTCTGTGACCTTATTATGATTTTAGGCAGCCTCTCTGCTAATGCGTCGGGTTGTGTTCCTGTCTTGCTAGTTGTTTGGCATGGGGTGTCCAGGTCTGGAGCTTGCTGATCGTTGAGTGGAGCTGGATCTTAGCATTGAGATGGAGATCTCTGGGAGAGCTTTTGCCGTTTGATATTATATGGAGCCAGGAGGTCTCTGGTGGACCAACGTCCTGAACTCGGCTCTCCTACCTCAGAGGCTCAGGCCTGACACCTGGCCGGAGCACCAAGGCACTGTTAACCACATGGCGTCAGTTTTTAGCAGTTTTTGGACTCTGCATGCAGGCATGGAGCACTACAAACATATTTCTCTTAGCGATCAATGGCACTTCCTGAGAAATAGCCAGACTCCTTCCCTGAGACCTGCTAGTGTGGGAGGGTCTCCTGCAGAGGCCGGGGGTGGCTGTGGCTCAGCGCGGGGGCAAGGACACTGGCCACAGAAGTTCTGGGAAGTACGCCTTGGCGTGAGCCCTCCCGGAGTCCAAGCCTACTCAGTCTTGACCACAGTATTGTGGAGTAGGTATTAATCCCCTGCCTTGCACAGGAGGAAACTGAGCCTAAGAGCCGAGCTGAATTGCCTAAGGCCGGTTCTACAGAGCTGAAATTGAGGCCCACCTCTAGCTGATTCCTAATCCCATATTCATTTCCCTGTGTGGGTTGTCTGATGGGCAACAGCAGGACGGTCTTGGCTCTCATTTGACCAGTTCGTGGGCTCTACAAAATGAACTCACTTCTGGGACTTGGGCCTCTCGGCATCCTCCAAGTGAGTCAACTGGCCTGTCCAGTTGACTGGCCTGGACCGGACCAGTCTCCACGATAAGTGCTGGAAATCCCCACTGCATCTCTGACTCAGAGACGCCTTTCTGTGCCCATGAATCTTTAAACCGCCTGGGTAAGCCCAAACTGAAGTTGAAAGTTCCTAGAAGCTGCACCTTTTTTTCCCAGAAATGCTGGAAGGCCACATTTTCTCTAGTGCTCAAAACCATAACTTTAAACAGCATGTCAACACTTACCAAGAAAATTAGCATCAACCTCTCTGCCTGTCAGTTTTCTCATTTATGAAATAAGGATATGCATTTCATGTGCTCTACGGTGGCTTCCAGGATAGATTTTATGGACTGCAGCTCCCGTGAAGCAGGTTACGAGGAGCTGGAAGCAGAGGTGTGGCTGCACCAGGAAACTGTTTCCTCAGTATTTGGTGCAGAGTAAATCCTGAACCTGCGTTTGCCAGATGACAGTGAAATGCAGAATGCACAGGCCGCCTTTCCTCTGTGTTTCTTTCCTCTGCTCCTTGATAGGTCTTCATCCTATCCCAGCATCTGTCAATTCTGCTTCCAAAACAAACCTCGTGCTGAAATAATGGTGGGACATTTAACTGTGCCTTCGTGTGCAGGAGCTCAAGTCAGTGTATCCTCCTCCCCAGGTGCCTTTGCCTATTGAGAGTCATACTTAATTTTGAAATTAAAGAAATTTCATCCTTCAGCCAGTTTCATTGTTGAGGGACAGGGCTCTTCTGAGGCTCTAGAATCACCCCATTGGACATAAAATCCAAATCGCCCTATTGGTACACATCATGGACCAGGAAAGAGTGCTTTCCGTTAAGGGCAAGAGGGGAAAAATGAGGAAGAGGAGAGAAGAGTTGGACATGAAGCCACCACAGGTACCGCTGGGAAGCCAGGCACCCCTTGCTGTGGCTGCAGCTGGAAACCCACCAGGTTGAGGACTCGTCGGGCAGGCAGAGGAGGCGACCGGTCAGAGCAGGAGCTGCCCTGCAAGGCCGGTCCAGCCCAACCCCTGCCTCTCTTTTTGTACAGTTTACGAGCTCGGAATGGTGTTTACAGACGAACATGAGCAGCTGATCTGAGGATGAAGAACACTAACTTTGAAAATCAATTCAGTGAAATGTGACTCCCCCCGAAAAGAATTCCATTCCTTTCTTTAGTTGGCTTGTATTATGACAACAAAACAACAAGAATTGTACTGAATTAGTATCATATTTTAAACTTCATCAATGAGAAATACGTGGAAATTCTGTCCCACTCTTAGCATATAAATACCTACATAATATAATTGATTGTGTCTCTTGACCCACGAAGCTTAAAATATTTACTCTCGGCTCTTTACAGAAAATGTTTTCCGGCCCCTCGTTAACAAGAAAAGAAACCAGACAATAGGAAGATTAATAGATATGGGAGAGGATAAAAGGGAAACAGAGCAAAGTGAAATGATGTTACAAATAAAATGGAACAAGAAGGATGTTCTTTCTCTAATCATGTGAAGCACTTACATGGGATCGTGAGGAGTGGCCAGCTTCCCCAACCCCAGCAAAAAATTATCTTCTCTGTGTGTATCTTAAAACACATACACGGCATGCGTGTGTGCACTTACACACACATACACGCACGCGTATACACACACACACACGGACACTATTGCAGTGGGCCTGCTGTGAAGGAGATCCCAGCCTGGATTCCAGCTCTGCCACTGAAGTCACCCTGTGATCCGGTGAGCTATTTATCCCTCTCGCCTCATCTCTGTTCCCTGAAGTTGCCAGTGGAACTTGCAATCATTGAAGCAGTGGCTTCTCCCACTTCTCAGTCCCCTGAAAGCCTCATCTCTGGTTTCCAGGATGCTGCTTTCATGATCCTTTCCTAAGTCCTCTTCTGTTCTGAAATCCTCTGCATAAAAACGGGCCTTGCACAAGATTCAGCGCTCAGCTGTCTGTCCTCCCTTCATTACACTTTCCCTCAAAGCTCTAGTTCCTTCTCGAATCTGATCATATCTTACCCCAGTGACGGTCCGTGGCACACAGGGCGTTACATCTGCACGTCCAGCCCTGCAGCCCTGACAGATGCGTGCTGCCTGCCTGCCGTGCACCAGCCTCCCAAACTGCACGCCTCCTGGTCCAGGCCCCAGTCTGCTTGCAGCTTCGTCTGCCCAAATGCTCAGTCAGCTCTCTCCTCTCACCTTTGCTGCGCTGACTTCTAGTCCTCCGGGGCCCTGTCTGCCTTGACCCTCTGCCTGTTAAATAGATTCTGTTAAGCATTTAAGCATTGCTTTAAAGTTAATGTATCAGACCATCTCTTCATGCACTTCAGGTGACCATCAGGGCAGTCAGACTCTGGTGCTAAGACAGACGCTGAGACCTCTCGCAGATCGTAAACTAAAAGGATTGGTACATCAAGTCTGCGCAAATATTCCAATCCTAAAAATATTCCAGTAATACAATAGAGCTCCTGAACTTTTTGCGCAGGCTTTTTATAACTTCATCAGGCCATGCGTGTCAGGCCCCTGCTTCAGACCCTTCCTGGCTTCCTGGTTTTCTCCGAAGAGAGTGCACATCCTAGCTGGGGTGGCAGGGCCCTCACAGAAGCCTCCTCCCATCCTTGGCGTCCCCCTCCTCCTCAAAGCCCCAGGTCGTGCACGGGGCACCAGCCACACTGGTCCCTTGGCTGTCCCAAGCATTTGCCCCTTGCACCCTTGCTCTTTTGACTAGAGCTCGGCCCCCGCTTTCTCATGACGAGTTCAGGCTTGTCCTCCAACGTGCAGCTCAAATGTCATCTCCTCAGCAAGGCCTTTCCTTGTCACTCCCATCTAAAGCTGTCCTCTCCCCCTGTTGAATGAATACATTGGGTTTCCTTGATGGACTTATCACAGTCTGAAACCTTCTGGTTCGTGGATTCTTACTCCTGTCTCTTTATAGTATAGACTAGAATCTGAGCTTCGTGAGAGCAGGAATCGTATCGATTTTGCCATTACGAAGACCCCCACCCCAGTTGTCCTGCTATACATTTATTCCTTAAGGATGAACGTGAAACAGTCAGTGCAAAAGGTCTCATTCACAGGGAATGGGTTGCTGTCCCTCAAAGCGAATGTTAAGCTTTGGTGCGACAGGGTTACATGTTTGGGTTTCAAAGAAATTCTATATATATTGGCTTACGATAGAGATGAAGCCAGGTTTGTTTGCAGAGCTGGGGGAGCTGATGCAAGGATGCTAGATAACTATTGGCATAGTGCTTCAGACTTCAACAAAGCAAAATAAATATTTTGTAGGCTATCAATAAACTAAAATCAAGAACAGCTCTAAATAGTGGGTATTTGGCATTGATTTTTTTGTTGTTTTGAAAAATCGCTGCAATGTTTTTATGAGAAATTCCTGTCAGTCTTTCCAAATCTGAGTCCATCATCTTCATTTTTAAGAGTATTAACTATTGAAAGAGAACCCTTGAATTCTGGTACCTTCTAAACAAAAGTCTTCTCTTTAAATCTTCAGTGGAAAATAACATTTCAAACACTGGAAGACCTTAGTAATTTGTATTTGACCTTTACTTTTTGTTCACTCTGTTAACGTTTTCACATTATTAATTGTGCATGTGCTGTCTGTAGGTTCTCTCAGATTTCTCCTCATCTGTTTAACATGTAACAGAAGTAGCATATGCATAGTGAATTTTCCAGAGCGTTCATAATCCTTGGATAGAAACCCTAAATCAAGGTTTTTGGTAAGAAGACATTGATGGGTACCTTTAAAATATAGAACTTTCTCAGATTTTACTTTCTTCCTACATTTCAAGAGGAACTATAACAAAAATTACACACACACATATATATTTACATGTAGGGTCAAAGTTTCTTACATATATATAGACTTACATATATAGAAAGAGACATAAGGTTTTGCAGTTTCCCTTCAAACACTGTACTGTATAATTTCACACAGAGAACATTAGAAAAAACATTCTCTCCTTGAGTCCCATTCTGTATCTCTTACCACCTACCTCAGCTCTACATAATATCCCATATGTCTTTCCTCATTACCAGCATATTTTAAAGTCATTAGAACTCTGTGGGTGGCAGAGATACATTGGAGAACAGCTCATAATTAATATAAACCTCTTGAGGGAACTTTAGAGTTTATCTTGATATATACATATACGTATACTTACACACACAATTTGTTTTAACAGAAAGTTGGACATGACATTTAACTATGAAAATCGATTCCAAAGTATGTAGCCTTGCTTGGAAGTAAACTTCCTTTACATAGTTTTTACATAATCTCAGCTGTGTACCATGCGTGATCTAGCTAGAGCACTGATTTGCTTAAGGAACCTAGAACTTAATGATTTTTTTTTTTTTTTCTGGTATGCATCATGGATCAGGTAGTGGCATCTGCTGGCAATGAGTGATATTGCTTTCTAATTCTATAGGCGGCCTGGCTTTTCATAACAGTACATCCCTGGAAAGCAGATCGTGGTGTTGTTTTTTTTAGAACAAACATATACATGAAAGGATAAGTAACAAAACAGAGTGGCGATGATCATTTACATATGGGCTGGTATGTGGCATATGGAAGGAAGAAAATGAACTTTTGTTGTGAATTTACTGTGCCCATGTGGTGTTGTGTTCCTCCCCGTGCTGCCAGAGAGGTTAAGAGATCAGAAAGGTCGAGGAACATGCCCAAGTTCAGGCTGGATTCAAGTAAAATCTATTCCTGTGGGAAATAGTTAGGATGACCTAGTTTTTGAGGCAAAAAAGAAAAGGCTATTCAGACAAGAAGGATTTGGACAGCAATGAACAGTCTCATATACTGCCAGTTGTAGCGTATATTGCTTCCATTTTTTTTGGAAGGACAGTTTTCCTGTATGCGTTGAAAGCCTTAAAAATGTGCATTCCGTTTGACTAAGCAATTCCAATTCTCGTCATTTATCCTAAGAAAATAATCATAGAGGTGCTTAAACATTTATTAATATACATGGTGATTGCATCTACATCTCTCTCTATATATAAATATATATACTACATATTATAGCATTTACTATAATCATGAAAAATAAATGATCTAAATAACAACCAGTAACAAAGGGTTAGTAACATAAATTATAGTATATCCCTATAAAAGAATTACATTCATCCATTAAAAGTATGTTGTATAGGAATATTATTGACATGAAGAAGTGTTTATACCATATTGTTAAGTAAAAAACCTGGTTTATGAGGCTGTATGATGCCATTTTCCAAGTAAAACTCTATATATGTACATGTGAGTTGTGCAGGCTTCCGAAGATTTAGCAAAATACCAACGGTGGTTATCTCTGATAAGATGGCAGATCACATTTATTTTCTTCTTTTCCTCATCTCTCTTTCATAAATTTTCTTCAATGAAAACACATCATTTAAAAAATTTAGAACAGTTAATATTTTAAGAGAATTAAGAATGCGGTAACAGGAAGCAACCAGGGGACCGAGAATACAGAGAGACCCAACTGGGATTAAACTGGAGAGGGACTCGTGCCTGCAGCAGGAAGTTAATGGGAAGTGAGGTTAACAGCAAAGATATCCGGCATCGATAGGGGGATGGTTTCCTGGCTGTTGTAAAGGGAGGGGCAAGAGGTGCGTGTACAGGTGCACAGGTAGCACTGGTGATGTTTAAATGGCAGCTTGGTGGCTGGAGAGTAGCCCCAAGATAGAAATCACTTTTGTCCTAGAGAAGTAGGCGACCAGCAAGAGAGCAAAAGACAAGAATTAGGGTTGGCTCTGGGAAGAGCAGGTAAAGCCAGAGCAGAGGGAGAGGCAGGTCCAACTCAGTATTAAATTATTGAACAACTGTCCCAGGACTCTACATTTCCCCTCGATCATGCTCCAGGCAAGCTTTGTTCCCTCTTCCGCCGCCCCCCCACGCTAAAGACTTAGAGAATAATCATTTGTCTGCAGATGGAAAAAGCATCATATCTAGCGTACTAAAGGTTGCTTAAGGCTATTAATGTACTTGGAAGGAGTTGGAAAACATACAAATAAAACTAAGCCAACAGATGGAACCAATATCGTTTTTTTCCCCACTTAATTTTTCCCTAGGAGGCAAAGGTGATTAAATTCATTCCTTTGACTTCAAACATGCCCTTAAATTGGGATCATTTGCAACATCTCGCTGTTTCAAACCTTGCAAAAGGTTTTGTTTGTAAAGTTTGGGAAAGAAAAAGACCATTGGATTCGGGTCAGCGGATCTCGATCCTGTTGTGTGACCATGGCTGACTGGGAACATCACGTCAACTTTTTAGATCTCAGTCCTGCAAGGGGAGATAAAGGTGGAGGATCCCGGCAACCCCGAAACCCCAGGACTCTCTTGACTTGAAACTTTGCTCTTCTTTCCATACCCATATCTTCTCTCATATCTACCCACCGCAGCCCCTAAACAAAAAGAGCCATCAAAGAGAAACCTCTATCACAGAGGGTCAGACTGAGGGGAGAGCTGGCTCTTTTCTCTTTTTTGGGAGTGTCCTTACAGACTGTGTAGCTAAAAACCCAAGAGCATCTTAGCATTGTTATTCATCTATTCGTTCATTCAAGAGACACTGAACGCCTGGTTTTGTCTCACATGGTGTGCTGGGTCTTAGGTAAACAAAAATTAAAAAGATACCCCTCCTGCTGTCAAGGAACTTTCTGTGTCGTGGAGGATTTTCAATTTTCCTGCTGTATATTCCCCTAGATATTTTGAACTTCCTCTCTCTTCTCCTCCCCCTTCCACCCACACTGCTTTTAATAAGACGTATTATGATGGAAGTTGATTGCATTTACAGATAGTATGGAGGTAGAGAAATATGGAAAACCACTGGCCCGATGCAGGAGATAATCTCATATACAGGCAATTACAAATTGCCATCATCCGATCTCTGACAGGGTGATATCTTTGGGCCATAGAAACACAGCCGTATGAACATACTGACCTCCTGTCTCCAATCCTGTTTCCAGGAGTTTCTTATGTAACCTGCTTCAGGGCTCAATTAACAAGTAATACAAATCTATTTAATAAATTGCTCTAAAATCCATCTATTTCTTTCAGTCCCCTACTGCCTCTACCTTAATCCTGATTTCTATCATCGTTTACCTGGATTACTATAGCACCTCCTACCTCAGGTCCTTGCCCGCTTTGAACCCATTTTTCACATTATAGCCAGAGTGATCTTTATAAAACACAATCTGTTGATGTCTCTCTCCTGCTTTTATACATGTAAAGTCCAAACCCTCAGTGCAAGTTGGGTGAACCTCCTCTGTGCGTTCATCTCTGTGCGTCATTCAGTGCTGTAATTGTGTTTGTAGTTATCCTTGAGCACACAGAAAACTCTCTGAAGGTGGAGACTAGTTTATTCATCAGTTAATGAATGCACCAAGGACTGTGCCTGGCACAGAGTAAGTGCTGGACAGTATCTGTTAGGTGAATGGAGGATGTCAATTTTGAGGTCATATTTAGTTGAAATCATTGGCATAGATAACATCTGGATTAGGAGCTGCTCCGTAAGGGTTTTGTTGAATGAATAGATAATGAAGGTTAGTAGACTAAGATCAAACATAGACAGTAGAACTGGAAGAACACTAACATTTCACTGAAAGGCAGAGAAGGGTCAACCGTGAGAGTGAATGAAAAGACGGGAGGAAACCTAGGAGAGAACGTTGCAGGGAGGTGGGGGAGGGGGGAGTGCCGAGAAGCGAGAGTCTCAATAAATGCTTCTTTGTATTTCTAGGGCCCGGCACAGGGGCAGGTGAAGGAACCGGTTAGATGAATGATGGCCAACAGATTCAGATTCTGCAGCAAAGCTGCAAACCACAGGGGCTGAGAAGTGCTCACTGGATCTGGCAGTTAGGGCATCCTTGGTCATCAGTGGGATAATTAGTTTTAGTGGAGTGTTTGGTGCAGAATCCCGGGGTGGCAGTGGAGCTGAGCAGGTAGAGACCACTCTTAGAAGGAAAGGGAAGGAGACATATGGGCAGTAGCTGCCTCAACTCTGGCTGCACTTGGGAGGCTTGAGGAACATCGCATAGACCCCAGAAGAGTAGTAGGTGAGAGGGGGCAAGCACAGATCCTGAGGTTATGGAGGTGCTACTTCTTCCACAGCAGAGCACAGAGGGTCATGGGCCAGGCCATGACCTAAATTTTTCCTCTTTCAAGTTATCAGCTTTGCTATTGGGTGACTTAATAGCAGCAGACTTTCTTCTGCTGTACGTTTTCTTTATATTTCTCTAGTCATGATAATGATGATGGTGGTGATAATAATAATAATGATAAGCCAGGAACCGTGTTAAGTGCTTCTATGAGTACTATCTAATTTAATCCAGCTAATAACTCAATGATATAGATAAAATTATTATCCTCATTTTAAGGATTAGTAAAATTAGTTGAATAAAAGAATATTTTCTATTAACTTCCAGTCAGGTCAAAGACAAAACAATTATTTTTATAAGCTTGTTTTGTACTCAAATTTGAGGAACAAAATCTTTCATAAAGTGAGGATATACTGTAATGTTGTAGATTTCTAGATGCAGATTGGGATTAAATACATTCCACAGAAGGCAGTTGATAACGAGTATGTCAGAAGGCCCTTTTAATCTCTTTTGTGTCCTTAGAGAGTTATCATATAAACAAATGACATTTAGAAAAAATAAATAGCATTGGGTATATCTTAAGTAATGAAAAAAATTAATTTTAAATTATTTACTATCCTGTTTCTAGTAATTTACTTTTGAAATGAAAGTATTTCTCCTGGCTATTGGGTAAAAATTTTCTTGTTCTTAATCCTTACTATAAAAATGCAGAAGGAAAATAGTATTGGGATGAGAGCTCACATATAAAATATAGTTATTGTTTCTTTTAAAGTACCAGAATCCAGATGCATTTAGAATCAATACTTGAGTCTTCACAGCCATTGCAACTGACTGACTACAAAATATATTTTAATATATTCTATAAATGAGTGATGATAACACCCAAGAATGACAGCATCTCTTGTGTTTTTCCCTATGCAGTTCTCAGAATGGATTTTTCTTGTGATAAAACAAAACCAGGGACAAAATGCGTCGTTTTAAAGTAACCTTAAAGACCTGTTTTAAATAGACAGCAGAAGCTAGGAAGATCAATGCTGGGGGATCTAAGCTACATTATTAATCTACCTTTTTGTGTTGCAAAATTACTACATATAACATACATGAAGGTCTACACTGCAATTTTAACAAAAGACCTTGGCTATACTGCCTTAAGAAAGGGATTTCATTCTCACCTCGTAAATACCTACTTCTTTCTTTTTAGGTCAACTGAGATTCAGCAAGAGAATTTAAACATATTTGAAAATTTTAGTGGAGAGAAATACTCCTTCATATCAAATAGATTAAAAAACACGCAGGGGCTTTCACTAAACTGGCCGTGAATGCTGAAACCATCTGTTTTTCTGGACGTTGTCAGGGTGAGTGTGGTAGAGGCAGCTGTTTGAAAAGCTCTGCTTTGGATGATGAACCAGCCCATTGTTTCTAAGCAATTCACTTGCATTCAGAGGCTCTACCCAAGCATACTATAGAGCAATCAGAATCAAACTATTGTTTCTACCAATCATATTGATCTGAAAGCAACGTGGTGGGATGACCCCATTGTCGATGCAAATAGTTGTTCTGAACAGCTGTATGCTGGCCAATATGTACCTCAGCAGGAAACAGGCTTGGAGGCTAGAGGGCTCCCTGCACCCTACTGGGGAAGAAAAAAGATTATACCAGATTGAACTGCAGTTTAAGGGGACTGGGGGGAATGAAGACACAGGTCTGTTGGTATTAGTGGCAATTTTCTCTCACAAAAACATGGTTGACATTAACTCTATGGTGGTAAAGCTAATTGTGTATTAAAGCTTTCTGCACGCTAGAAATCTAGAATCTCCATAAAATTAGGTAAGGACTTAAAACTATAGCACAAAAAGTGATTTGCTTTGGTTGCAAGTGTCAAGTCCTTTAGTTTTGCAAATTAGAACACTGCTTCAAATTTTATAATTGACTTACAACTCAGAAAAATGTGGAAACAATCTTGATTTGCAGTATTTGCATCAGTATTAAAAAGGACATTTTGATCAATGCAGAGAGCAAATGGAAGCATGCAAAAGGAAAATTATACTGGCTAGTTTTTAAAAATAACCTGAATGCTATCTTTTATCCATTAACATTTAAGCTTTTTGATTGTCCTTGTCACTTCATTGCATGCATGCTAATATCTTCTCATATAAAATTTAATCTGTTGAACTAAATGAAGGAATTAGTATCTGAAAGACATCTTTCATTAAGCAATTAACGAATCTCTCCAACAGATCTACAAAAGCATATGTGTTTATATTTAATAGTTATTTGTATGATCAGCCAGTTATAACACATGCATATGTTTTGTCTTAGTCGTGATATTACTACACCTAAGCTTATTGTCATAGTACTGTAGAGTCCTAATAAAAATGTGGCTAGAGCTGGTTATTTGCTAAAGAATATATATATGTATATACATATATATATATACCTGTAGCTTATCGACTTTTAAAATTCCTCTGGGGTTCATTATAGAGCAGTGACAATTCCCTCAAGCAGAGCTATTTGACTGTAGATGAAATTTTGCTTTCTGTTGCAGCGAAAACCAGAAATAACAGGGTAAATTTAAGACAATTCATAGGTTTATAGGATATGTTTGAAAAACGGCTCAACACCATATGTACCAAACACCTTCTATTGTCAAATATAGAGGCTGTTATAAGACTTTAATTTGAGTCTTTCTAAAGAAGATAAAAGAAAATATCTGATTATCCATACTTTTAATTTATTTTTTTCTTTTTATAAATTATTTTTATTTTATTATTTTTAAAAATATCTTTATTGGAGTTTAATTGCTTTACAATGTTTTGTTAGTTTCCGCTGCATAACAAAGTGAATCAGCTATACGTATACATATATCCCCATATCCCCTCCCTCTTGCGACTCCCTCCCACCCTCCCTATCCCACCCCTCTAGGTGGTCACAAAGCACTGAGCTGATCTCCCTGTGCTATGCAGTTGCTTCCCGCTAGCTATCTATTTTACATTTGGTAATGTATATATGTCAGTGCCACTCTCTCACTTCATCCCAGCTTCCCCTTCCCCTTCCCCGTGTCCTCCAGTCCATTCTCTACGTCTGCGTCTTTATTCCTGTCCTGCCCCTAGGTTCTTCAGAACCATTTTTTTTTTTAGATTGGAAGAATCAACATTGTGAAAATGACTCTACTACCCAAAGCAATCTACAAATTCAATGCAATCCCTATCAAATTACCAATGGCATTTTTCACAAAGCTAGAACAAAAAATTTCACAATTTACATGGAAACACAAAAGACCCCAAATAGCCAAAGCAATCTTGAGAAAGAAAAACGGAGCTGGAGGAATCAGGCTCCATGACTTCAGACTATGCTACAAAGCTACAGTAATCAAGACAGTATGGTACTGGTACAAAAACAGAAATATAGATCAATGGAACAGGATAGAAAACCCAGAGATAAACCCATGCACATATGGTCACCTTATTTTTGAAAAGGAGGGAAGAATATACAATGGAGAAAAGACAGCCTCTTCAATAAGTGCTGCTGGGGAAACTGGACAGCTACACGTAAAAGAATGAAATTAGAATGCTTTCTAACACCCTCCACAAAAATAAACTCAAAATGGATTAAAGACCTAAATTTAAGGCCAGAGACTATAAAACTCTTAGAGGAAAACATAGGCAAAACACTCTATGACATAAATCACAGCAAGATCCTTTTGGACCAACCTCCTAGAGAAATGGAAATAAAAACAAAAATAAACAAATGGGACCTAATGAAACTTAAAAGCTTTTGCACAGCAAAGGAGACCATAAACAAGATGAAAAGACAACCCTCAGAATGGGAGAAAATATTTGCAAATAAAGCAACTTACAAAGGCTTAATCTCCAAAATTTACAAGCAGCTCATGCAGTTCAACATCAAAAAAACCAAACAACTCAATCCAAAAATGGGCAGAAGACCTAAACAGACATTTCTCCAAAGAAGATATACAGGTTGCCAACAAACACATGAAAGGATGCTCAACATCACTAATCATTAGAGAAATGCAAATCAAAACTACGAGGTATTACCTCACACCAGTCAGAATGGCCATCATCAAAAAATCTACAAACACTAAATGCTGGAGAGGGTGTGGAGAAAAGGGAACCCTCTTGCACTGTTGGTGGAAATATAAATTGATACAGCCACTATGGAGAACTACCATATGACCCAGCAATACCACTACTGGGCATATACCCTGAGAAAACCATAATTCAAAAAGAGTCATGTACCACAATGTTTATTGCAGCACTATTTACAATAGCCAGGACATGGAAGCAATCTAAGTGTCCATCAACAGATGAATGGATAAGAAGATGGGGCACATATATACAATGGAATATTACTCAGCCATGCAATGGAATGAAACTGAGTTATTTGTAGTGAGGTGGATGGACCTAGAGTCTGTCATACAGAGTGAAGTAAGTCAGAAAGAGAAAAACGTAATTTTAATTTTAATTAAAACACTTTAATTGGCAGCCTACCCTGCTTCTCTTGAATATATTTGGTTGTCTTGGTGTCACTGTGAGTATGATATGGGGTGGAGCCTACAGAACATTCCATCATGGCAAATTCAGTCCACCACGAGGTTGGTAGGCCTGTGTATGTGAAAGAAAAATACTAAAAGCTATTTTTCAACTAAATCTCTGATTTTTTCTTGAATTGACATATGTGTGGGTGTAATGGCTATGAAATATCTGTAAAATAAACTTCATTGGTTCAAACTTCTTAAATGTTTTATATGTACAATTAATAGATCCAGACACTATTTCATTATTCTAACACTCAGCTGATTATATTTCCCATCTACTTTTAGGAGAATGAGACCAATTACAATTTTTTGAAGCCAATAGAATGGGTTTATTCCAAAAAGCAATTTCCAAGTTATATTCCTAGCATGAATAAACATTTGACTATTTTCCCATGCATATCTGTAGAAATAACTATAGCTGTGGTAGGTGATACTCTGAATGATGACCTGAAGTGCCATAATGACATGTCAGCCACCAAAAAATAATTACATAATGTTCATGATACTGTACTTAATAGCTAATTATTATTGGATTTTTACCATGGGGAAGTTCAGTTTCTTTATATGGAAAGAAACAACTTACTGCTCAAAACTAATAAAATGAAAAGGATTCTAGAATGTGTTGTGGGCTGAATTGTGTCCCCCCTCAAATTCATGTATTGAAGCCCTGACACCCAGTGCCTTGGAATGTGATTATATTTGGAGATAGAGCCTTTAAAGAGGTCAAGTTAGATGGGGTCATATAGGTGGGCCCTAATCCAATCTGAGTGGTATCCTCATAAGAAAAGGAATTTGGACACACAAAGAGACACCAGAATGGGTATGCACAGAGGATATGCACTATGTGAGGACACAGCCAGAAGGTGGCCATCTGTAAACCAAGGAGAGAGGCCACAGAAGAAACCAAACCTGCCAACACCTTTGAGGTAGGTTTTTGTATTTTAGTACAGAAAGGAAGCAGAGGCTTAAAGAGGTTCAGATTTGCCAAGGGTCACACAACTAATAACTGGGAAACTTGGGGAGTTTTTTCTCTATTTTATTTTATTTTTTATTGAAGTACAGTTGATTTACAATGTTGTGTTAGTTTCTGGTGTACAACAAAGTGATTCAGTTATACATATATATGTATATACATTCTTTTTCATATTCTTTTCCATTATAATTTGTTACAAGATATTGAATATAATTCCCTATGCTATATAGTAGGACCTTGTTGTTTATCTGTTTTATGTATAGTAGTTTGTATTTGCTAATCCCAAACTCCTAATTTATCCTTCCCCTACCTCCTTTCGCCTTTGGTAACCATAAGTTTGTTTTCTATGTCTGTGACTCTGTTTCTGTTTTGTAAGTAATTTCATTTGTATCACATTTTAGATTCCACATATAAGTGATATCATATGATATTTGTCTTTCTCTGTCTGATTTACTTCATTTAGGTTGATAGTCTCTAGGTCCATCCATGTTGCTGCAAATGACATTATTTCATTCTTTTTTATGGCCGAGTAGTATTCCATTGTATATATGTACACTTCTTGTTTATCCATTCATCTGTCAGTGGACATTTAGGTTGCTTTTGTGTCTTCGCTATTGTGAATAGTGCTGCTATGAACATTGGGGTGCATGTATCTTTTTGTATGAGTTTTCTCTGGATATATGCCGAGGAGTGGGATTGCTGGATCATATGGTAACTCAATTTTCAGTTTTTTAAGGAACCTCCATACTGTTTCCCATAGTGGCTACACCAATTTATCTTCAGTGTAGAAGGGGTCCCTTTTCTCTATATCTGTCCAGCATTTATTATTTGTAGACTTTTTAATGATGACCATTCTGACCAGAGTGAGGTGATACCTCGTTATAATTTTGATTTGCATTTCTCTAATAATTAGTGATGTTGAGCATCTTTTCATGGCCATCTGTATGTCTTCTTTGGAGAAATGTCTATTTGGTCTTCTGCCCATTTTTTGATTGGGTGTTTCTTTTGTTAATTGAGTTGTATGAGCTATTTGTATATTTTGGAAATTAAGCCCTTGTTGGTCACATCATTTGCAAATATTTTCTTCCAGTCTGTAAGTTGTCTTTTTGTTTTGTTTATGGTTTCCCTCACTGTGCAAAAGTTTATAAGTTTAATTTGGTCCTATTTGTTTATTTTTGCTTTTATTTCTATTACCCGAGGAGTGGGATTGCTGGATCATATGGTAACTCAATTTTCAGTTTTTTAAGGAACCTCCATACTGTTTCCCATAGTGGCTACACCAATTTATCTTCAGTGTAGAAGGGGTCCCTTTTCTCTATATCTGTCCAGCATTTATTATTTGTAGACTTTTTAATGATGACCATTCTGACCAGAGTGAGGTGATACCTCGTTATAATTTTGATTTGCATTTCTCTAATAATTAGTGATGTTGAGCATCTTTTCATGGCCATCTGTATGTCTTCTTTGGAGAAATGTCTATTTGGTCTTCTGCCCATTTTTTGATTGGGTGTTTCTTTTGTTAATTGAGTTGTATGAGCTATTTGTATATTTTGGAAATTAAGCCCTTGTTGGTCACATCATTTGCAAATATTTTCTTCCAGTCTGTAAGTTGTCTTTTTGTTTTGTTTATGGTTTCCCTCACTGTGCAAAAGTTTATAAGTTTAATTTGGTCCTATTTGTTTATTTTTGCTTTTATTTCTATTACCTTGGGAGACTGACCTAAGAAAACATTGCTATGATTTATGTCAGAGAATAAAACTTGGTTTTGAACCCATGTTTATATGTCTTCAAAGCCTTTCTCTTAACCATCATGCCGCTTCCTCTCTCAAGCAAGTAAAGAAGTGTACCAATATCATTTAGAAAGAATTTCAGCAATAAATAAAGAAGTATGCTCTCTAAATTTTTAACCCTCATAAATAAAAAAGTTAGTTAACAAAAATGGTCTATCAGACAAGAATTTCACTAATAGAAGTTAATAGTACATATTAAATAACTCATCTTTGGTAATTTTATTTCCATTAGTGAATTTACTGGAAAAAAACTCCACTTGTATTGATTCTCTAGATCTTAACAAGATAAATTAAATTTCTCCAGGAGATGCTAACAGGAAGAGTTTAAGTTTATAAGAAAAATGTGTTAGAGATAGAATATCACAAAATAAATAATTTAGGAAATTAATAACATGATTTTTAATGCACTCAGTGTGTTCATATGGAAGTTCAACTTCTTTCTAGTGAAAAGAAACAGTTTACTGCTCCAAGCTAATAAAATGAAAAATGTATTTTTATCTGAAACCATGCCATTTACTCTGTTTTTCTTTTTTATTGGGCTGAACCGTATGATTCAGGGAATAGATAGAAGTTGAAGCTGCGAAAACAGTAAAATGATCTACTTGATATTTGCTCATAAATTCTTGCAGGGGACAGTAATTTATTTTAAAAAACTGTGGACATAATGGTACATTTTCTTTTTGTCCTTTTCCATCCTGTCATAAGCTGGTATCTTAATACTTGTCATAAAGAAAAACATCCAGTAAACCTATAGACCTGCTTTTTATTTTTGAAACATATAAAGAGTGCTTATTGTAAGTTGTGCAAAAGTAGTCTATTAAATTAAAGGTTTGAGAATAGATCACGGAAATGAGAAAGGATGCTTCCCACACTCGTGAGCACATAGAGCATTAAGAATAATACCAAAAAAATTCCAGAACAAGTAGCCAAAGTCGGATTCCCCTCATCCGTTCCTATGGAATTCTTAGCTCCTTGATTATGGGTTCAGTGATTGGCTTTTCCTAAATGATCAGCTTCTGGGCTAAAAAGAGTTACAGAAGTCCAACCCTGTGTTACGCCAGTTGTCCAGGTGATGTCAACTTGGAAGCTTGAACCCATATTCTAATAATTGAAATGTCAGTAATTAAGAGTATCTGGTATTTTGCATCACCGTTCTGAGTCTGTTCCTTGTTAAAGACAAATTTCAAGCCTTTAGTTTACAGCAGAACCTTCAGGCACACATGAGCAAAAAGCAGAAACTACCTGCTGCAGTGGACAGATTTGAATGGCTGTGGTTAATGATCACAGTAACTGATATAACATAGAAGGCAGGAGAGTAAATTTTTCTGTTAGAGTAGAAAACATAACAGTCTCATAAGGATTTGATTGTGTTCCTCCTGAAAGGAAGAACAACAGTAATGATATTGACAAATACTATCCCTGAGATATATCTATATTAACAATATTTTATTATATAAAATTAACCTATAGCAAGCTGTTTTTCTCTTTTGATTTGACTACTCTTCCCGTGCAGATGTTGCAACCAATTATTTTTATTGTTTTGTTTTGTTTTTTAACATCTTTATTGGCGTATAATTGCTTTACAATGGTGTGTTAGTTTCTGCTTTATAACAAAGTGAATCAGTTATACATATACATATGTTCTCATATCTCTTCCCTCTTACGTCTCCCTCCCTCTC
The DNA here is from genome assembly GCF_002837175.3 of Physeter macrocephalus. Taxonomy (NCBI): domain Eukaryota; kingdom Metazoa; phylum Chordata; class Mammalia; order Artiodactyla; family Physeteridae; genus Physeter; species Physeter macrocephalus. The sequence goes on from NC_041228.1 coordinate 70,373,604, forward strand.
ACCCTCCGTATCCCACCTCTCTAGGTGGTCACAAAGCACCGAACTGATCTCCCTGTGCTATGCGGCCGCTTCCCAGTAGCTATCTATTTTACGTTTGGTAGTGTATATATGTCCATGACACTCTCTCACTTTGTGCCAGCTTACCCTTCCCCCTCCCCATATCCTCAAGTCCATTCTCTAGTAGGTCTGTGTCTTTATTCCCGTCTTACCCCTAGGTTCTTCATGACCTTTTTTTTTTTTTCTTAGATTCCATATATATGTGTTAGCATATGGTATTTGTTTTTCTCTTTCT
>NC_041228.1:70373924-70374293 GCF_002837175.3 Physeter macrocephalus
TTTTTCTCTTTCTGACTTACTTCACTCTGTATGACAGACTCTAGGTCCATCCACCTCACTACAAATAACTCAATTTCGTTTCTTTTTATGGCTGAGTAATATTCCATTGTATATATGTGCCACATCTTCTTTATCCATTCATCTGTCCATGGACACTTAGGTTGCTTCCAATTTTCTGCTATTGTAAATAGAGCTGCAATGAACCTTCTGGTACATGACTCTTTTTGAATTATGGTTTTCTCAGGGTATATGCCCAGTAGTGGGATTGCTGGGTCGTATGGTAATTCTATTTTTACTTTTTTAAGGAACCTCCATACTGGTCTCTATAGGGGCTGTATCAATTTACATTCCCACCAACAGTGCAAGAGG
>NC_041228.1:70374613-70375907 GCF_002837175.3 Physeter macrocephalus
TTTTGTGCCAGTACCATACTGTCTTAATTACTGTAGCTTTGTAGTATAGTCTGAACTCAGGAAGCCTGATTCCTCCAGCTCCATTTTTCGTTCTCAAGATTGCTTTGGTTATTCGGGGTCTTTTGTGTTTCCATACAAATTGTGGAATTTTTTTGTTCTAGTTCTGTGAAAAATGCCACTGGTAGTTTGATAGGGATTGCATTAAATCTGTAGATTGCTTTGGGTAGTAGAGTCATTTTCACAATATTGATGCTTCCTATCCAAGAACATGGTATATCTCTCCGTCAATTCGTATCATCTTTAATTTCTTTCATCAGTGTCTTATAATTATCTGCATACAGGTGTTTTGTCTCCTTTGGTAGGTTTATTCCTAGATATTTTATTCTTTTTGTTGCAATGGTAAATGAGAGTGTATTCTTAATATCACGTTCAGATTTTTCATCATTAGTGTATAGGAATGCCAGAGATTTCTGTGCATTAATTTTGTATCCTGCCATTTTACCAAATTCATTGGTTAGCGCTAGTATTTTTCTGGTAGCATCTTTAGGATTCTCTATGTATAGTATCATGTCATCTGCAAACAGTGGCCTATAGTTTTCTTTCTTTGTGACATCTTTGTTTGGTTTTGGTATCAGGGTGATGGTGGCCTCGTAGAATGAGTTTGGGAGTGTTCCTCCCCCTGCTATATTTTGGAAGAGTTTGAGAAGGATAGGTGTTAGCTCTTCTCTAAATGTTTGATAGAATTTGCCTGTGAAGCCATCTGGTCCTTGGCTTTTGTTTGTTGGTAGATTTTTTTTTTAATTTTTGCGGTACGCAGGCCTCTCACTGTTGTGGCCTCTCCCGTTGGGGAGCACACGCTCTGGACGCGCAGGCTCAGTGGCCATGGCTCACGGGCCCAGCCGCTCCGCGGCATGTGAGATCTTCCCAGACCGGGGCACGAACCCGTGTCCCCTGCATTGGCAGGCAGACTCTCAACCACTGCGCCACCAGGGAAGACCTGTTGGTAGATTTTAAATCACAGTTTCTATTTCAGCGTTTGTGATTGGTCTGTTCATATTTTCTATTTCTTCCTGGTTCAGTCTCGGCAGGTTGTACATTTCTAAGAATTTGTCCATTTCTTCCAGGTTGTCCATTTTATTGGCATATAGTTGCTCGTAGTCATCTCTCATGATCCTTTGTATTTCTGCAGGGTCAATTATTACTTCTCCTCTTTCATTTCTAATTCTATTGATTTGAGTCTTCTCCCTCTTTTTCCTGATGAGTCTGGCTAATGGTTTATCAATTTTTTTAATCT
>NC_041228.1:70376284-70404643 GCF_002837175.3 Physeter macrocephalus
TGATACGATTTCAATTTTCTTAAATTTACCAAGGCTTGATTTGTGACCCAAGATATGATCTATCTTGGAGAATGTTCCATGAGCACTTGAGAAAAATGTGTATTCTGTTGTTTATGGGTGGAATATCCTATAAATATCAATTAAGTCCATCTTGTTAATGTATCATTAAAGCTTGTGTTTCCATATTTATTTTCACTTTGGATGATCTGTCCATTGGTGAAAGGTGGGGGTTAAAGTCCCCTACTATGATTGTGTTACTGTCGATTTCCCCTTTTATGGCTGTTAGTATTTGCCTTATGTATTGAGGTGCTCCTATGTTGGGTGCATAAATATTTACAATTGTTATACCTTCTTGTTGGATCGATCCCTTGATCATTATGTAGTGTCCTTTTTGTCTCTTGTAATAGTCTTTATTTTAAAGTCTATTTTGTCTGATATGAGAGTTGCTGCTCCCGCTTTCTTTTGATTTCCATTTGCATGTAATATCTTTTTTCCATCCCTTCACTTTCAGTCTGTATGTGTCCCTAGGTCTGAAGTGGGTGTCTTGTAGGCAGCATATATACAGGTCTTGTTTTTATATCCATTCAGCCAGCCTGTGTCTTTTGGTGGGAGCATTTAATCCATTTACATTTAAGGTAGTTATTGATATGTGTGTTCCTATTCACATTTTCTTAATTGCTTTGGGTTTGTTATTGTAGGTCTTTTCCTTGTCTTGTGTTTCTTGCGTAGAGAAGTTCCTTTAGCATTTGTTGTAAAGCTGGTTTGATGGTGCTGAAGTCTCTCAGCTTTTGCTTGTCTGTAAAGGTTTTAATTTCTCCATCAAATCTGAATGAGATCCTTGCTGGGTAGAGTAATCTTGGTTGTAGGTTTTTCTCCTTCATCACTTTAAATATGTCCTGCCACTCCCTTCTGGCTTGCAGAGTTTCTCCTGAAAGATCAGCTGTTAACCTTATGGGGATTCCCCGTGTGTTCAACCAATTGTTTTTGAACCAAATAATAAATATAGAACCTACTAAGCAAACCTAATTATTTCCAGCATCCTTCTTTTTATAAGGTGAAAGTACAAATCTTTGTTATTGCCCAAGAGCCATCTGAGAAGTCTCAGAGATAGTTTAGGTGTAAAAAAATTACTTCAAAAAAGTTCTTTTGGGGTTAATATAGGGTCTAATATCGGAAAAGCAGACTCCAGCGTTGTTAGTGTGAATTTGATCACTTGATTGAGAGGTGCCTGGGAACAAAGAATGGTGTTAGTTTGGCTGCTTATTCATCAAGGTGGCAATACAATATTTTTAAGGGAACATAGAAGAAGGGAAGAAAATTATAATGAACCGTAGCATTCTTAAAAAAGAGAAACCTTTTTTTTTAATAATCAAGGATATAATAAACTAAGCAAAAAGCATAGAAAGTTATTCTGATGGTATATAGAAGGTTAGAAAGGAAAATACCCTTTGCTACCTTTGATAAAGAGTAGACTGAATTCTCTAAGACCATCTTGGCATTTTAACAAAAATATTCTTATATACTATTTTCCAGTATCCATGAGTTCTTTTTTTTATGAATAAACGCATCAAAATTGAGGTTTTGCCAAAATTTTAACATATTTCAGTGCTTCCTTCAGTCTTATTATTTGCAGTAGTTATAAACCAAGGCAAATGAATTTTACAAAATTTCTACAATTTTCTATATGCCTTCAAATTATTTCTTCATAATTTTTTACATAATCTTCATAATCTTTTACATTGTAGGAAAGCTGGATACTTTATTTGAGAGCAAAACCACTCTTTTTCCTTTATAAACAAAACATATCTCATTATGTAGCATAGAGAACCTGTTTCTTTACTACTACTTCTAATATAGTGTTAATCACCTATATTAATTATGACTTTTAACTAAAGTAACTCTGTTTCTCAGAAAGACTGAGAGGTAAGTAATAAAGAAATATCAGTCACATGCTAGCATTTTACCAGACTAGCAAAGTTCACGAGGACACATGGTATGACCCCCTGAAGCCAGAAATATCTATTTTACACCTTCTTAAAGTGGCAACTGTGAACACATTCATTAATATAACCCAAAGTTTAAAGCACTCCACAAATATAAGAATAGGAAGCAAAAATAAAAGTACATGGATTAACATCATGCTTGAGACCAATTCCTCACTGTTCTGTTGTACTTAGAAATATCCAAGTATTCGGGACTTCCCTGGCAGTCTGGTGGATAAGACTTCATCTTCCAATGCAGGGAGTGTGATTCCATCCCTAATCGGGGAGCTAAGATCCCACATGTCTCGTGGCCAAAAACCAAATCATAAAACAGATGCCATTCAATAAAGACTTTAAAAAAAATTGTCTTTGTTTAAAAATAAAAAAGAAATACCCAGTTATTCAATGATTACCTGTTAATTAACTCAATGTAATGTTTATCCAGGGTCTTAATGTGAACTAAGCTTTTGGAAATTAGATTTAAATTGACATAGTATGGCAGAAGGAGAGAGGCAGCATGTGGAAAGGAGGGCCTCTGGAGTGTGGAGTTCCAGAGTTTGGAGCACCTGCGTGGCTGGAGGGGGCCTCAGTGGGCAGAGGATCAGGCCTGGAAGCTCATCAGGTTCCTGGAGGTCCAAGTGAGCAGGGGAAACCTGTCCACACTCTCAGAGGGAATTTTTTTTTTTTTTTTTTTTTTTTTTTTTGCAGTACGCAGGCCTCTCACTGTTGTGGCCTCTCCCGTTGCAGAGCACAGGCTCCAGACACGCAGGCTCGGTAGCCGTGGCTCACGGGCCCAGCCGCTCCACGGCATGTGGGATCTTCCCGGACCGGGGCACGAACCTGCGTCCCCTGCATCGGCAGGGGGACTCTCAACCACTGCGCCACCGGGGAAGCCCTCAGAGGGAACTTTAAAGTATAATTTTATGTGCTTTTTTAAGACTGGATTGAGAAAGAGACCGAAAAGGATCAGAAAGTTTCATGGCTGAGTTTTTTGAAATTGAAATATAATTTACTTCTTGTGAAATGGACAGATCTTAAACCCCTATCAACATACGGAAAAGGACCATCACCTCAGAAGGTTCCCTTGTGCCTCTGCCAACGCATCCTTAGCACAAAGGGAGCTAAGAGAAATATTACAGCTACTTGAGGTCGAATCCATTCATCTTCTTATTTGGTGGGTTTTCCCATTATAATTTTAGACTGATAAGATTCTCCTCACTCCAGAATTTTCCTATAACCACTGTCAACATTTTGGTGTACACAGATCAACTCTCAAACACTTGCTGGATTCAATCAGTGGGCTGAAAAGTCCATTACAGGAGTCATGCTGCATGCTCAGCATGAAACAGGAATGAATTGGATGGACTTGGGACATTTAGCCGTGTGGCTGACAGTGTCTTGGTGCTCCGGCCAGGTGTCAGGCCTGTGCATCTGAGCTGGGAGAACCAAGTTCAGGACAGTGGTCCACCAGAGACCTCCCAGCTCTATGTAATATCGTATGGCAAAATGTCTCCCAGAGATCTCCATCTCAATGCCAAGACCCAGCCCCACTCAACGACCAGCAAGCTACAGTGCTGGAAACCCTATGCCAAACAACTAGCAAGACAGGAACACAACCCCACCCATTAGCAGAGAGTCTTCCTAAAATCATAATAAGGTCACAGACACCCCTAAACACACCACCGGAAACGGTCCTGCCCACCAGAAAGACAAGATCCATCCTCATCCACCAGAACACAGGCACCAGTCCCCTCCACCAGGAAGCCTACACAACCCACTGAACCAACCTTAGCCACTGGGGGCAGACACCAAAAACAGTGGGAACTACAAACCTGCAGCCTGTGAAAAGGAGACCACAAATACAGTAAGTTAAGCAAAATGAGAAGGCAGAGAAACACACAGCAGATTAAGGTGCAAGGCAAAAACCCACCCGACCAAACAAACGAAGAGGAAATAGGCAGTCTATCTGAAAAAGAATTCAGAGTAATGATAGTAAAGGTGATCCAAAATCTTGGAAATAGAATGGAGAAAATACAAGAAACGTTTAAAAAGGACCTAGAAGAACTAAAGAGCAAACAAACAATGATGAACAACACAATAAATGAAAATAAAAATTCTCTAGAAGGAATCAATAGTAGAATAACTGAGGCAGAGGGATGGATAAGTGGCCTGCAGATAAACTAGTGAAATAACTACCGCAGAGCAGAATAATAGTTGAAAACTTCCCTAATATCGGAAAGGAAATAGTCAATCAAGTCCAGGAAGCAAAGAGAGTCCCAAACAGGATAAATCCAATGAGAAACATGCCAAGACACATATTAATCAAACTATCAAAAATTAAATACAAAGAAAAAATATTAAAAGCAGCAAGGGAAAAACAACAAATAACATACAAGGGAATCCCCATAAGGTTAAAAGCTGATCTTTCAGCAGAAATTTTGCAAGCCAGAAGGGAGTGGCAGGACATATTTAAAGCGATGAAAGGGAAAAACCTACAGCCAAGATTACTCTTTCCTCCCTTTCACACCTTAGTGAGGCCTAGCTCCCAGGCAGTCTCGCTGCTGCTCTCAGCTGGGTGGGGTGAGGGTGCAGAGCTTAGGCTGCTGTGAGGTGGGGCCCCAACTTCCCTAGGGACCCCCTTGGCTCCCAGGAAGTTCTGTGCATCTTACACCTAGATAACCGAATCTACCTTTGTTGGTTTGTTTCCGTTTGCAAAATGTAGTTGCAACATTCTTGAGGAGTGATTCCATTTGCTAGGGGTTCCCGGGTTAACGATGTCAACTCATTCAGATTCAATGGAGAAATTAAAACCTTTACAGACAAGCAAAAGCTAAGAGAATTAAGCACCACCAAACCAGCTTTACAACAAACTCTAAAGGAACTTCTCTAGGCAGGAAACACAAGAGAAGGAGAAGACTTACAATAACAAACCCAAAACAATTAAGAAAATGGTAATAGGAACATACATATTAATAACTACCTTAAATGTAAACGGATTAAATGCTCCAACCAAAAGACATAGACTGGCTGTATGGGTACAAAAACAAGACCCATATATATGCTGTCTACAAGAGACCCACTACAGACCCAGGGACACCTACAGACTGAAAGTGAGGGGATGGAAAAAGATATTACATGCAAATGGAAATCAAAAGAAAGCTGGAGTAGCAATTCTCATATCAGACAAAATAGACTTTAAAATAAAGATTATTAAGAGACAAAGAAGTATACTACATAATGATCAAAGGATCAGTCCAAGAAGATATAACAATTGTAAATATTTATGCTCCCAATAAATAGCATAGGAGCACCTCAATATATAAGGCAAATGCTAATAGCCATAAAAGAGGAAATCGACAGTAACACAATCATAGTGGGGAACTTTAACACCTCACTTTCACCAATGGACAGGTCATCCAAAATGAAAATAAATATGGAAACACAAGCTTTAAATGATACATTAAACAAGATGGACTTAATCGATATTTATAGGACATTCCATCCAAAAACAACAGGATACTCTTTCTTCTCAAGTGCTCATGGAATATTCTCCAGGAGAGATCATATCTTGGGTCACAAATAAAGCCTTGGTAAATTCAGGAAAATTGAAATCATATCAAGTATCTTTTTCCGACCACAACGCTATGAGATTAGATATCAATTACAGGAAAAAAAACCCTGTAAAAATACAAACACATGGAGGCTAAACAATGCACTACTAAATAACCAAGAGATCACTGAAGAAATCAAAGAGGAAATCAAAAAATACCTAGAAACAGTGGGCTTCCCTGGTGGTGCAGTGGTTGAGAGTCTGCTTGCCAATGCAGGGGACATGGGTTCATGCCCTGGTCCGGGAAGATCCCACATGCCGCGGAGCGGCTGAACCCGTGGGCCATGGCCGCTGAGCCTGCGCATCCAGAGCCTGTGCTCCACAACGGGAGAGGCCACAGCAGTGAGAGGCCCGTGTACGGCAAGAAAAAAAAAAAACCTAGAAACAAATGACAATGAAAACATGATGACCCAACACCTATGGGATGCAGCAAAAGCAGTTCTAATAGGGAAGTTTATAGCAATACAATCCTACCTCAAGAAACAAGAAACATCTCTATTAAACAACCTAACCTTACACTTAAAACAGTTAGAGAAAGAAGAACAAAAGACCCCCAAAGTTAGCAGAAGGAAAGAAATCATAAAGATCAGATCAGAAATAAAAGAAAAAGAAATGAAGGAAACAGTAGCAAAGATCAATAAAACTAAAAGCTGGTTCTTTGAGAAGGTAAACAAAATTGATAAATTAGCCAGACTCATCAAGAAAAAAGGGAGAAGACTCGAATCAATAGAATTAGAAGTGAAAGAGGAGAAGTAACAGCTGACCCTGCAGAAATAGAAAGGATCATGAGAGATGACTACAAGCAACTATATGCCAATAAAATGGACAACCTGGAAGAAATGTACAAATTCTTAGAAAAGCACAACCTTCCAAGACTGAACCAGGAAGAAATAGAAAATATAAACAGACCAATCACAAGCACTGAAATAGAAACTGTGATTAAAAATCTTCCAACAAACAAAAGCCCAGGACCAGGTGGCTTCACTGTCGAATTCTATCAAATATTTAGAGAAGAGCTAACACCTATCCTTCTCAAACTCTTCCAAAATATAGCAGGGGGAGGAACACTCCCAAACTCATTCTACGAGGCCACCATCACCCTGATACCAAAACCAGACAAAGCTGTCACTACGAAAGAAAATTACAGGCCAATATCACTGATGAACATAGATGCAAAAATCCTGAATAAAATACTAGCAAACAGAATCCAACAGCACATTAAAAGGATCATGCACCATGATCAAGTGAGATTTATCCCAGGAATGCAAGGTTTCTTCAATATATGCAAATAAACCAATGTGATAAACCATATTAACAAACTGAAGGAGAAAGACTGTATGATCATCTCAATAGATGCAGAAAAAGCTTTTGACAAAATTCAACACCCATTTACGATGAAAAAACTCTCAAGAATGTAGGCATAGAGGGAACTTACCTCAACATAATAAATGCCATATATGACAAACCCACAGCCAACATCATTCTCAATGGTGAAAAACTGAAAGCATTTCCACTAAGATCAGGAGCAAGACAAGGTTGTCCACTCTCACCACAGTTATTCAACATAGTTTTGGAAGTTTTAGCCACAGCAGTCAGAGAGGAAAAAGAAATAAAAGGAATCCAAAAGGAAAAGAAGTAAAGCTCTCGCTGTTTGTAGATGACATAATACTATACATAGGGAATCCTAAAGATGCTACCAGAAAACAACTAGAGCTAATCAATGAGTTTGGTAAAGTAGCAGGATACAAAATTAATGCACAGAAATCTCTTGCATTCCTATAGACTAATGATGAAAAATCTGAAAGAGAAATTAAGGAAGCACTCCCATTTACCACTGCAACAAAAAGAATAAAATACCTAGGAATAAACCTACCTAAGGAGACAAAAGACCTGTATGCAGAAAACTATAAGACACTGATGAAAGAAATTAAAGATGGTAGAAGCAGATGGAGAGATATACCATGTTCTTGGATTGGAAGCATCAACATTGGGAAAATGACTCCATTACCCAAAGCAATCTACAGATTCAATGCAATCCCTATCAAACTACCAGTGGCATTTTTCACAGAAGTAGGACAAAAAATTTCCCAATTTGTATGGAAACACAAAAGATCCCAAATAGCCAGAGAAATCTTGAGAAAGAAAAACGGAGCTGGAGGAATCAGGCTCCAGGACTTCAGATTATACTGCAGAGCTACAGTAATCAAGACAGTATGATACTAGCACAAAAACAGAAATAGAGATCAATGGAACAGGATCAAAAAGCCCAGAGATAAACCCACGCACATATGGTTACCTTATTTTTGATAAAGGAGGGAAGAATATACAATGGAGAAAAGACAGCCTTTTAAATAAGTGGTGCTGGAAAAACTGGACAGCTGCATGTAAAATAATGAAATTAGTACATTCCCTAACACCATACACAAAAATAAACTCAAAATGGATTAAAGACCTAAATGTAAGGCCAGACACTATAAAACTCTTAGAGGAAACATAGGCAGAACACTCTATGACATAAGTCACAGCAAGATCCTTTTTGACCCACCTCCTAGAGAAATGGAAATAAAAACAAAAATAAGCAAATGGGACCTAATGAAACTTAAAAGCTTTTGCACAGCAAAGGAAACCATAAACAAGACGAAATGACAACCCTCAGATTGGGAGAAAATATTTGCAAATGAAGCAACTGACAAAGGATTAATCTCCAAAATTTACAAACAGTTCATGCAGCTGAATATCAAAAAAACAAATAATCCAATCCAAAAATGGGCAGAAGACCTAAATAGACATTTCTCCAAAGAACATATACAGATTGCCAAGAAACACATGAAAGGATGCTCAACGTCACTAAAATCATTAGAGAAATGCAAATCAAAACTACAATGAGATATCACCTCACACCGGTCAGAATGGCCATCATCCAAAAATCTACAAACAATAAATGCTGCAGAGTGTGTGGAGAAAAGGGAACCCTCTTGCACTGTTGGTGGGAAGTTAAATTGATACAGCCACTATGGAGACCAGTATGGAGTTTCATTAAAAAGCTAAAAATGGAAGTGCCATACGACCCAGCAATCCCACTACTGGGCATATACCCTGAGAAAAACATAATTCAAAAAGAGTCACATACCACAGTGTTCATTGCAGCTCTATTTACAATAGCCAGGACATGGAAGCAACCTGGTTGTCCATCGACAGATGAATGGATAAAGAAGATGTGGCACATATATACAGTGGAATATTATCAGCTATAAAAAGAAACAAAATTCAGTTATTTGTAGTGAGGTGGATGGACCTAGAGTCCATCATACAGAGTGAAGTAAGTCAGAAAGGGAAAAACAAATGCCGTATGCTAACACATATATATGGAATCTAAAAAAAAAAAAAAAAAATGTTTCTGAAGAACCTAGGGGCAGGACAGGAATAAAGACCCAGACGTAGAGAATGGACTTGAGGACACGGGGAGGGGGAAGGGCAAGCTGGGATGAAGTGAGAGAGTGGCATGGACATATATACACTACCAAATGTAAAATAGATAGCTAGTGGGAAGCATCCGCATAGAACAGGGTGATCAGCTCTGTGCTTTTTGTCCACCTAGAGGGGTGGGTTAGGGAGGGTGGGAGGGAGACGCAAGAGGGAAGAGATATGGGGATATATGGATACATATAGCTGATATACTTTGTTATAAAGCAGAAACTAACACACCAATTAAAAGCAATTATACTCTGAAAAAGACGTTTTAAAAAAATAAATAAATTGAAATAGTAAAAAACGTAATTTCTCATCATAAGGTATTTTTTAGAATTATAATTCAATTTAGCCAAACACATAGTTTTCTAGTTTTCATCATTATAGATCTTCTATGGGAATAATGGTAATGTCTGATCAATAAATCAGTTTTAGAAGGTTAGAAAGTTTATATTAATTCATCTCTTTCTTGGTATCTATCAATACAAAATAGATTGCTGGAGTTTTAATTGGGATTGTGTTGACCATATAGATGAGTTGAAAAAGAATTGATGTCTTAAAACAGTATTGAGTCTTCTAATCTATTATCATAGACTATCTCTCCATTTATTTAAATCTTTGATTTCTTTTCTCAGAGTTTTGTAGTTTTCTGCATATAGATCCTGTACATATTTTGTTAGATTTATACCTAAATATTTCATTTTTGATGCTATTGTAAATTATATTGTGTTTTTGTTTCAAACTCCAATTTTCATTGCTGGTATATTGGAAAGCATTTGCCTTTTGCATATTAATCTTGTATCCTGTAACCTTGCTATGAGTGATTATTTGTTCAGGAGTTTTTTGTTTGATTCTCTGGGATTTGTGCATAAAAAATCATGTCATCTACAAATAAAGAGTTTTATTTCTTCCTTTTTCTCTGACTGTCCCAGTCTACATACCTGTTATTTTCTTCCATGGTCTTATCACACAGGCCAGGTTTTCCACCATGATATTACGTGGAAGTGGTGAGGGGGATGTCCTTGCCTTGTTCTCTGTCCTATGGAGAACATGCCAGTCCCTCACCATTAAGCTCTCCTCCTTTCTTTATGTAGGACCACGTTGCTGGCCTATAACTTTTTCCTTTTCCCTGAAGAAATTCTTTTTTTTTTTAAACTGGAGTATAACTGCTTTACAATGTTGTGTTTGTTTCTGCTGTACACCTAAGTGAATCAGCTCTATGTATCCCCTATATCCCCTCCCTCTTAGACCTCCCTCCCGCCTCCCCCATCCCACCCATCTAGGTCATCACAGAACGCCACACTGAGCTCCCCGTGCTATACAGCAGCTTCCCACTAGCTATCTGCCTTACACATGGTAGTGTATATATGCCAATCCTAATCTCCCAAGCCATCCCACCGTCCCCTTCCCCCGCTGTGTCCCCACGTCCATTCTCTACGTCTGTGTCTCTACTCCCTGGAGAAATTCTTTTAACATTTCTTGCAGGGCAGGTTGGCTGGTGATGAATTCCCTCAGTTTTTGTCTGTCTGAGAAAATCATTAGGTATCCTTTACTTTTGAGGGATAATTTTGGTGCATGTAGAATTCACCAAATTTGGTGCATGAAGGTTTTTCTTCAACACTAAATATTTCAATCTACTCTCTTCCTGCTTGCATGAAGAGAATTCTGCTGTAATTCTTATCCTTGTTCACCTTTAGGTAAGGGTTTTTTCTCCTCTGGTTTCTTTCAAGACTTTGGTTTTCTGTAGTTTGAATATGATATGCCTAGGTGTGGAATTTTCAGGATCACTGCTTGATGCTTTTTGAGCTTCCTGCATATGTGGCTTGGTGTCTGTCATTAATTTAGAAAATTCTTAGTCATTATTACATCAAATATTTTTTCTGTTTTGTTCTCTCTTTTCCTGTTATTCCAATTATGCATGTTACATATTTTGATATTTTCCCACAGATCTTGGATGCTTTATTCTGTTTGTTTGTTTTTTTTCATTCTTTTCATTTGCATCTCAGTCTTGTGAGTTCCATTGAACTATCTTTAAGCTCACTGATTCCTTCCTTGGCTGCATCCAGTCTATAGATGAGCCCATCAAAAGCATTCTTTGTTTCTGTTACACTATTTTTTTATTTCTAGTACTTCCTTTTGATTCTTCCTTAAAGTTTTCATCTCTCTGTCTACATTATGCATCTCTTATTAAGTGCTGTATATTTTTCTATTAGAGCCATTAATATATTCAGCACAGTAATTTTTAATTCCCTGTCTTATAATTAATTCCACAATCAGTGTAATATTGGAGTCTGGTTCTGAGGCTTGCTTTGTCTGTTCAGAATGTTTTTCCCATTGATTCTTAAGACTGTTTTGTACAGTTTTGGTTATATAGTTATCTTTACAGCTCTGAACTACAGTGCAAAGTGAGGACTTCCTCTGTGTGTGTGTGTGTGTGTGTGTGTGTGTGTGTGTGTGTGTTCTGGTCAAGTAATGAAATACTTAGCACAGGAAGTTTTCTCTTTGCTTTGATGTACCAAATAACATAAAGCCATCTGAGCATATATCTTTAAATTAGTTGTTATCTTTCAGCTTCTCTTTGACTAAGTTGATTGCTTTCCTCAGTCTGATGGCTGTTGAGCTAGAATTCCTATTGTGAAATTTTCTCTCTTAACAGACCTTTTCTACTATTGTATTTTGAAGAACTTGGGAAATAGCAGAAATTCCCTAAACATTTTGGAATTGAATTTCACTTGTTTTCCCGATTTTTCTAGAAGTGTGTGATAATTTTCTGGACTTTTTCTTAATAATAGTAATAATTGCAATGATAGCACCTAACATTTACTGAACATTTGGTATGTGTCAGTTTCTTTGCAGAGCACTTTCTATATATTATGAGAGAATATAATGCTTTTCTCCTACTCAACAAATAACTTAAAATTTGAATACAGCGGAAGAAAAAGTCTTTTACACATCAATATTGTTGATGTGAATTATATCTTAGACTTTTTCTCAACAGAGGCAAGGGGCTAACAGAGTCTGGGGAAGGATCTTTTTAAGATCCAGGCACTTTCCGCTCACTGCGTGGGACCAAGTGGCTCCAATAGCCTACGACTTGCCTTCCAGAGAAGAGCTGCAGGTGCTGACCACCAAAAGCAGCAAGAGGATCTAAAATTTGTTTTCACATTATACTTAGTAACAACATGCTTGGTAACTTGCTTGTATGATAAAAAACTTAAACATGGCCCTAGTTTAGAAAAGGAACCAACCTACTGCCTGGAGATACTGGCAATGAATGATAATTATACTCTCCAAATCCTTCCATAGAAAACTCAATGAGCTGTATTTACTTCTTTTCGGCATTATAAAAATTATGTATCCTTTTATGTGCAGAGACAGTTCCTTGAGGATGAAGAGTTATGCATGCTCATTAGCAAAAGAATATGTACCACAGCAGGTACTGCATGCTCAGCCCAAGACTTATGACCCTCTTGTCTGCATGAGTGACAAGCATAACTTCTGTGTTGTGGTGGTGAATGAGAGGATGAAGAGATAATGATGATAATGATAGAGGATCATTTAAATGTTCTTGCTCCATACTTTGGTTAAATATTCAGATACATTTCAAATTAACCATGCTTCTTCAAAAGTTAGAATCCAAGTGTGATGAAAGCATTACGTTCTTGCTTAATTTTCCGTGTTTTGAAATGGAAGATACCTTTGGAATTCTGTCTTAGCATTGGCAAATCACTTTGCCCTGGCCATGAACCTTGATTATTAGTTTTACATCTTTTAGTCCAAAAAGATTTTGCTCTCATTGGTCTTTCTAGACTGACTTTCCCTGACTCTGTTGGCAAGTATATTAGCATAATCTTTGCCTAAAGATTTCTACTTGGTCAACTGTTTCCTATGGTCCTTTTCAGTTTAGAAGAATGAACTAATGGGACAGAAGCAGTCACTTTGATGTTGCAATCTTCATGATAATTATTCTTTTCATGAATTCAGGTCCTTTGTGTCAATTACTCTTATGATCAATGTATGTATTGTGTGAAGACCTGATTCATGGGAATTATCATGAAAATTGGTTCATTGGTTATATATACATTAAAAGAGCTCAAGTGAACAGAAAATAATGTGTGAACAGCAAATAATTTAAGGAAAGCAGTGAAGGCTCAGAGTTGTGTCATTAGGAAACCTAGTCAGCCAAAAGAAATGGTGAATTATTACATACATTGTTTAAAAGAAATAAGAGATATAAGAATT
Organism: Physeter macrocephalus; assembly: GCF_002837175.3. NCBI lineage: Eukaryota > Metazoa > Chordata > Mammalia > Artiodactyla > Physeteridae > Physeter > Physeter macrocephalus. The sequence goes on from NC_041228.1 coordinate 70,389,587, forward strand.
TAGGCTCCAAAATTAAGTAAAATAAATTACAAGAGACTTTGTAACAGCATATTTTCTTAGATCAGTGTCCTTAGAAGCAGAACTCCTGTGCAGGAACTCCCAGGGGAAACCTTAAGGGAAAGGGAAAACAAGACAGGGAGGGGAGGAAACCGAGGAAAGAGGCCGATCTCAGACAGAATCTCTCAGAGGGTGGGCTGCAGCCTAGTCCTACGGAAGATCTCTGGAATATGAATTATATGTGTTGAAGGTTCATAATCCATCACCCCATAATCACTGGTTGACAGTCCCAGGGTGCATAAGGTCACAGACCCACAGGTCCTTCCCACTTTTTACACCTGCAGTAAAGTGTTCCCGGCAGCCTGAGAGTTGACCTCTGAAGCGCTGCAGGCCTGGCCATCGAAAACACCAGATTAAAATTCAGAAGGTGGAGTGCATGCAGAAATAGTAAGAAGGAATAAGAGGGGGTTCAACAGTGTCTGTCACACAGATGATCCTAAATTACAAAAGTGTGTAAAAATTCAAGGATGTTATTTCAAATCTGGATAATTTCTCAGATTGAGGAAAAAATCAAATTGGCTATACTAGGAATCTTTGTTTCTTTGTTCTTAATCATGTAATAATCAAATGAAACCTGCCATTTATTGAGCTCCTACTGTAAATCAGGAACTGTACCTGTCACTGTACGTTCATTTAAGTCTTTGATCCTCCGGGCAGTGAATATGGGTATTATTTCCCCCATTTCAAAGAGAGCAGAAACTCCAGATGCAGTGGTGTGCCAAAAATGATGTTTGAATGAGCAAATGAATGGATACACCGCATTGAATCAAACACAGGCTGGCCATATACTTTTATTCCATTTATCTCATTAAAATACAGCTAGTAAGTGAGTGGCTCACTCAAGACACAAGTGTACGTCTGTGTGACTCTAAAGCCGCAGGTGTTTTCATCTGTTCCTATATACAGACAGTCTGTGTTTTACGATGGTTCAACCTATGATTTTTTGACTTGACAATGGTGCGAAAGTGATAACACATCCCGTATAAACTGTACTTGAATTTTGAATTTTGACCTTTTCCTGGACTAGCCATATGTGATAGGATCCTCCCTCCTGATGCTGGACAGCAGTAGCGAGCTGCAGGCTCCAGCCAGCCCCGCAATCACGGGGGTAAACAACAGGTACACTTATAACCATTCTGTACCCGGACAACCATTCTGTTTTTCACTTTCAGGACAGTATTCAGAGAGTTACATGAGATATTCAACATTTTATTATAAAATTGGCTTTATGTTAGAGGATTTTGCCCAACTGTAGGCTAATGTAAGTGTTCTGAGCACGTTTTTTTTTTTTTAACATATGAGTATTTTTAATATTTTTGATGTCATTATTTATCCAATGTGTTCTTTTTTTTTTAACATCTTTATTGGAGTATAACTGTTTTACAATGGTGTGTTAGTTTCTGCTTTACAACAAAGTGAATCAGTTATACATATACATATGTTCCCATATCTCTTCCCTCTTGCGTCTCCCTCCCACCCTCCCTATCCCACCCCCTAGGTGGTCACAAAGCACCGAGCTGATCTCCCTGTGCTATGCGGCTGCTTCCCACTAGCTATCCATTTTACATTTGGTAGTGCACATATGTCCCTGCCACTCTCTCACTTCGTCACAGCTTACCCTTCCCCCTCCCCATGTTCTGAGCACGTTTAAGGTGGGCTCAGCTAAGCTGTGATGACTGGTGGGTTAGATGTAAAAAATGCATTTTTGACTTACAATATTTTCAGTTTATGATGGGTTTATCAGAACATAATCCCATCGTAAATCAAGGAAGATCTGTAAGAAAGATCTGCCTTTCCAAAAGAAAATTGTTTTTAAATACCCTTAATCTCTATTTCCCAAACAATCATGATAACTCCCTGCATTCATACAGCAGCACACGGTTTACACAGCCTTCCACATCCTCAGCCCATTTCATCTTCACCACCACCCTCCTTACAAACTAGGCAGCTGATGTTCAGAGAAGTTAGGTAACTTACTCAAGGTCACAGAGCCAGGAAACAGTAAGGCTCAAGCCAAGGTCAGCCCTCCTGACTCCAAGGCCAGTGGTCTTTCCAAAATCAGACGTTGTTTTATGTACTTTTTTCTAGATTGTGAGCTTCCTCGTGGTATTCAAAGTGTTTTACGGAGCTTGTGTCATACGGTCAGTGAATACATATTTTCTAAGCTGGTTTCTATGAAATTGCATTCAAATGCAGGACTTTCTGATCCCCCCAAATACATATTCAGTCTCCATGGTTTCTAAGATACATGCAGTGTTATGGGGTTGATCTTTGGCTCATTTTAAATCACTTCTGAAACAACTTTGCTAATTGACAGATGAAAAGGTTAAGGAATAAGAGAAACAATGGAGGTTTTTGGTTTTTCCTTTTCTTCTAAAGATCAGAGGACTGAAAGAAGTTTTCTTATCCTACATGTTTGTTCCGTAAAAGGGATCTATTTTTTCCTTTAGTTTCATCTCAAGAAGACAACACCTTAATTAAACTCCAGTGGGCCAGTTTAATTAAAAAATGTCAGTCAGATCGTCACAAGAGGACCAGATATGCATGAAACGTACCGTCTGTTTCCTTCGAGGTTGCTCGGATCGCTTTCATCCTGCACCCACCAGGACAGCATGCAGTGGTGGCGGGCAGAGCTTGTGAGTTCCCGTTGCTGTAGGCAGAGGGGCCCTTGGTGGGCCAGTGAGCGAAGGAGAGACGCCGGTAGACCATCAGGACCCAGGGTTCAACACTGAGAGGCTTTCTGCTCTATCGCTGTACTGACCTAAGTGATTCATGGTTTTCTATTCTCATCAGCAAGAAGATACTTAAGAAGTTAGTCACTCTTCCATCCCTGCCCCACTTCCCTACCTTTCTTGCTCGCTCCCTGCTTTCCTTTCTCTGGTCTGTGGGCCCTGAGCCTGCAGTTTTGTGTATACATGTCTGACAGCCATTTAGTAGCTGCTTCAGCCTGAACCCAGACAGCCCTGTGAGCAAGGAGGCCACCTCCCTAAACCCTAGGGCCAGAGTGTGGTGAGGGGTTTCAGAATCACAAGGTGTTGAGGATCTCCTGAGGTCATTCTCTCTTCTAAGTGTTTTAAATACATGATTTCATTTAATGCCCACTTGATCATTACCTCACTTTGCACAGAAGTGGAAAATGGAGGCTTGGAGTAATTCAGTGATTTCCCCCAAAGTATAGAGCAAGCATAAGGAGAAGCTAGAAATTGACCAGCAAAGCTATACATGACCTGAAAAGCTTCCAGCTACATTTGCTTCTCAGCCATCTCTTCTTTATTCATGAAAGTGGCTTTAATCTGATTATATACATATTACATGCTTATTTTTAAAATCCGATATATCGGAATAATATGCTGTTTTCATTGAGGACCTTTTAAAAAATAATTCTTGTTATCAGCCAACTCTCCACCCCTATCTCCTACTTGTGCCCCTCCTCCTCCAGCACACTTCCATACTTTTTATATAACAACCTATGATGTAGGCTTTCAAACCTTGCTCCAAGAGCATATAAGCAGAGGAAACCTGCGGGTGTGCACAGAAGCGTGAAGAGAGAGTTTGCGCTTGTGAGTTATTTTTTAAGTGTGTTCTCTGCATCTTTTCGTTCAAGAGTACATCATGGAAAATTTTCCTGGCCCGCTGGTATGACTCTAACACGTTCTTTTAAAGGTGTGTACTATTCCATAGGATGGATGATCTATAGTTTTTCCCTTTTTCTCAGTGTTTTTTTCTTTTTTTCCCCGAAGAAACAATTCTGCACTAAATATCTTTGATTACATATGATTTCATATTGATGCTTTTATTTCTCTGGAATAGATTTTCCTAGAGGTGAGGGTTTTTGGGTTGAAGAGTTTATGCCTCTTTAAATTTTAATCGATAGCTCCAGATTGCCTAAGCAGTTTCTAGGCCATGTGCATATGCCTTTTATCAAAAACCCATCAGACGTACATAAGAATAGACACATGTATTCCCAACTATAATTTGACTGTCTCAAGCCCTGACTATCCCTTATCAAATGTGTTATAAACATCTCAGCCCTGGATTCGGTACAGGCCAGAATCCACAGGATCCAATTGAAAACAAATCTCCAGAGATAGTATGTTTACTTATGTATACCGCTACTGAATTTCTGGGTTACTTAGAACTCACAGAAGTTCTACAAAGTTTACTTATTGGGCATTTGGGTAGCAAATTGTTGTGTAGAAGATCAATTTGGGCATTTGTTTATAGAAACACCCCCTATGATGTATCATTATAAAATCATAGGAATTGAGAGCTGGAACCGTTAAATTAATGATTCCTTCACATACTGTATAGAATCTTCAAGAATGATGTCTTGATGGGATGTGCCTTTGGAACATGCTAAGATGTTATCTCATTTAGTGCTTTGCTGAAAGCTTATTTCTAACATGTTTTTCAAAATGTTCAAATTTTTAAAAAGATCAAGACATTTATTTAAAGCTACTTTAAAGACTTCTGATTCAGGGCTAATGATTGTATAGTTTATTAATCAAATGTATTTAGCAGGAAAAAAACCCAGCTACAGTTCACTTACAATTGGGGTTTTACTCTATTTTAACGTTATTTTAATGAGCTACAGGTTTGAATGTGGCCTTTGTTCATCTGTTGCTTCCACTCAATTGCACTTTCACCCTAAGACGACACAAGACAGATTGATCAGGCTTCCAGTCATTGTGGGGCTTAAATGAAGTGAACAGGGCCTTATGTTTCTAAACCAAATGAGAGGATTAAGGCAAAAAGAAAAAGAAGGCAAAAAAAATTTTTAAGTTGCCCTCTCCCCCCTGCCGCAAGCAGTCTATACATTCTTTAAATCATCTGTTTGCTGTTCTTAAATTTGCTACTATGGTATCCCTGTTTTCCTAGGAGAGCATCAGAAGATGACATCATAAAAAGGAAAACTGAGAACGTCCAGACAAATATTAGCATGTGTAAATGTAAGGGGAAAGGTGCTGTCTCATCTCATTTTTGACACACAACAATTTCAGTGCAAAAGTAAGAGCATTTAAATGACATTAGATCTTCTTTAGTAGATAATGTTCTTATGTCCAAAATTTTAAAGCTATTTATCATCTAATAACTTGTTAAATATTGCTCCTCATTTATATACTTTATTTAAATGAAAATAAAATTCCTTTGAGTTAGCAGTGATTTTTTTGTGGTTAAGATTTTCAACACTGTTAAGTTTGGGGGGAACTTCTCTGATGGGCCATGTAAAGTCTGGCACTTACTGGACCAGTTTTGGCTGTTCTTGTTTTCTGTTTGCAAGGACGATCTAGAGAGGCTGTAGCTTCTAACGTGCAGTTTTCCACTGTATTTACACACTAGCTATGCTGCTTGAGATGACAAAAGAACTTCACATCCAGAAAACAGAACTTACAGTGTGGCCTTCTTAAAGCTGTGGGAAGCTATATGGCAGCTTTGACCAACCTCATTCAACAAGAAATTAATCATAGTTTCTGAACTTTCATGACTCAACCTTCTGATCACAAGAAAGCATTGTATACCCCCTTTTTGTTATTTTTTAAAATTGTAAATGGTTTATATTGAGTGCAAGTTTCATAAGTTAACTTTTTAGGTAAGAACAGCTTCTAATTAACAATAATCATATCTTTATGAATTAACATTCTTAGTGGAGCAATCCAGATTCCGTGGACTTATTTGAACAACACAATAAATGGAAGCATTTACAGGAAATAATACAATATAAATATGAAGTGTTACTTTGTATATTAGATATACTCAAGGACAGTTGTAAGTAACATGTATTTTTAAAACTGCAAATTTCAACAAGCCAGTTCACTACTGAAAAATTCCTATTGCTAGTGCCGTGCGTTACAAATGTGAATCTCTTCATCATCCTTCACCCCCATTTATATGCTGGTTTTGCTTAAAGAGAGACAGACCTATTTTTCCCTGAGAGCTTGTTGCTTATTTTAATATGTTTCTTTCATATTGATGATAGGATAGATCTGGTAAGGCCAAAACCATATAAAATAAAATATAGAAACTGAGGTATTTTTAAAAAGGAGTGGAGAAACACTATATCTATGTGGTCCTGGCTGAGCAAAGCCACAGAATTCACTTAGAACTTTTTTAACAGCCAGAGCAGATGTTTATCTTGTACTTGAGCCTGTTGTGTAACTGGATGAATGACAAGAGTTGTTTGTAATTTCAGTGAAGGTAGGTTTTGTTTCATTGTTGTTAGTTAAAATTAATGTTGAAGCTTTAATACATTCTCTATTAAAAGTAAACACAACCACAAAACAAATATGTAAAAAAGTTTGAGATTGACATTACAGGTTGAGAACTAGGTAAGAATCAAGTGTTTTTCTATAGTTTTTCATTTGTGATTATGTGTGTGTGTGACCTTGTACTATTTTAGATTTTAATTTTCTGTTTTGTTTTTAATAATTTTTGTTTAAAGAAAAAATGTATTTATACATTTTATTTTCAATACATTTTTGCATAAAGGAAAATACCTATTTGGAAGTAATTTACAAGTAGATTAAATTCAAAATATAATTGAGAGCCTTTTAGCAAACTCTGCTGAAAAATTTTGTTGAAAAATATATATATAACACTTCCATTACACAGAGACCATTATACTAGTTATTAATTATGATAAAATTTGAAATTCATCCAGTTTTATAATTACATAATGTAAAGGAATATTTTTATCACAAGAGATTTATATTTATTTAACTAATATATCTTTTAAAATATGCACATGACATACATTTTGGTCTCAAAGATGTATGAGTCAAAATTATGTAATGACATACAACCGACCTTAAAGAGCTTAATTTCCTTTTGATGGCATGTGTGTACGACCATTGTGTGGATGTTTTTGCATTGCTTTGAGCATTAACATTCTCTGAATATTCTGTGTATCTAAGTAACCATGATTGTGGTTCACTTCATTTAATGGTCATTCATATAAAATTAAAGCTTTGAGAATATTATAATTTACTTCAGCTAATACCAGTTATATTACTCCTTTATAGGATGGCTGATATTTTCACATAACAGAGATTTTCCCACTTCTTGACTTTTTCATTTTATTGTGTTGTTTCTTTCACTGAAAATAGGCTCGTAATAAGTTCAAGGTGAAGTTTTCAGGCTCAGAGCTATTAGTCAGTTTTCATGTAAACAACCATCTTTGACATCATCCTTCTATTCATTCAGCTTTGCATTCTGTTATGTAAATAACCATACCTGTGTCTTTTTCAAAATCACTATTTCTAATGGGCACATTAAAAAATCCTTAGGTATTCAATGCTTTTCTGCAAATAAATGTAACGTGGGTATATTGCACTTAAGATTAAAGGCCAGTAAGGCAGACAAAAGGGACACCATTGCAAATTAAACCGTAAAGGTCTGAAGTATTATTAAGAGGTTCACAGATACTGTGTTCCAATCAGGCTCAGTAAGGGCTGAATTCCTATTATGTTTCTAAAGCCTCCAAAAAGACATGGGAAGGGACCCAAAGTTAAAGTCGTCAAATAGAAAGCACTTAGGCCAAGAGCACATGAATGTATGACTGGGTAATGGGCCTTTCATCTCTGAAATAAAAACAGTTGAGTTCAATTGGAAGCGAAGTTTCCCCCTTTGAGAAAGTTTATTTTAATGAGTTTCCATTTTATGCGTGGGCTGCTCTTTAATCCAGGCTGTTCCATTGAAGTCTTACCCAATGAAGACGCAAGACAGATTGTCCAAGCTTGCGGCTATTGTTAGGGGTTGATGAAGTGTATGGGCCCTTATGGTTGATAACAGAAGTAGATGGTCAAAGCCAATAAATAAAACTTTAACTCTGATTGTTGGGTGCTTTATGCTGAAAAGGTTTCCATTAACATGGATCTTTGGTTTTGAAGGACTTGTGAACCCAAAGGCAGCTTGTAGCTCTGTCACACAAACTAAGTCACTTAGACAAGCAGCAATCTGTCCTAGCTGATCAACTCAGTTTGGCTTTTAAAATTCTGGACTTCTTTTTAGAAATCAATGCTGTTAATATCTTGACAGACAATGAACAATATGTGAATCTGCTGCACAGTTGATTTATCACGTACATGATTTAAGGAGGAGGTACTTTGTGTTTTGCTTTATGGGGTCTTAATAATGAAAATTTTACAATGAACAATTTATTATGTTTTAAGTGGTTGGTATTTGAGTGTGGGGACGGAGGAGGATATTTTACAGACAATGTGAGTCACGGGACCATCTCAAGTATTATAAATGTTCATAGCTCACCCATATGACAGTCGTATGCTCTCTCCAAATTTTTATTCTTCTAAATCTCATTTCATCTAATTTTTGAGTGATGGATATGATCAGTTGTGTACCCATAATTGTCCTAAAATCTACCAAAACCATTTGTCCTGAGTTGCAGTTCCTTGAAAATCTGCCCCAGTGGCTTCAAAATTATACAACACTAATTTAGCAATTTAGAAGCCACTGCATCCTGTGACTATTTAGGGCATGATTATAGTAGCACAACAGATGGAACTGTGATGACCTTGAAGGAGTAACCCTGCCCTCCCTGCCTCGCCAGTGGAAGTTTAGGTAGGCGCTTCAGGGGATATATCTCCTATTTACCTTTACAGTTACCCAAGGAAAATCTACCTGTGATACTTTTGAGACAGAGATACAAGTGGCCCTTAGCCCACACCCTGCATTTGCCTACAAGGGACCTTGTGTGCCTGGAATGCGTTCCTGGAATGGACCTTGCGTGCCTGGAACGGACCACGCTGCTCACAGGAAGCCCCATGGAATTCCCCCCACCCCAAATAAACACTGGCTAACTGCAGACCTAGATGGAACATGACGGCTGCATTCTGGGAGAATGGAGGCAGGGTCCTGGGCTGAGGCAGAATGGAATATTCTCTTCTCTCCTCTGCATTTTGTGGTGAAACCTGTAAGAGTGAATGAAATGACCAGCAAGGATGACAATGTGAGAAGTCAGGGGCAGTGAGGAAATGAAAGAAGGAGGGTTAGGAAGCCTAAGGAGAGGGCAGCATGGGTGTTGTTGGCTGATTTATGTAAATTATCCACAGGGTGTCATTTTTTGTCCCTTTTTTTCCTTTCAATAATAAAGTGTATAGTTTATAACCACATTCACAGTTAGTGATTTCCTATCTCTTCCTCAATAAGATTATAGTTATTGTTGTCTCAATATATTTCCATGGTGTCAGACTTATTACAAATGTCATAAAAAATTTCCAGCATTTTTCTCTTCCAGACAGGACAGTCAAAGTGTTTAGATGCCCACTGTTTTTTTGTTTTGTTTTGTTTTGTTTTTGTTTTTTTTTGTGGTATGCGGGCCTCCCTCTGTCGTGGCCTCTCCCGTTGCGGAGCACAGGCTCCGGACGCGCAGGCTCAGCGGCCATGGCTCACGGGCCCAGCCGCTCCGCGGCACGTGGGATCCTCCCAGACCGGGGCGCGAACCCAGTTCCCCTGCATAGGCAGGCGGACGCGCAACCACTGCGCCACCAGGGAAGCCCCCCCACTGTTTTTTAAATAATGGTCTTTGAAGATGGACACATATCCTAATTTCTACCAAATTTCAAGGTAGATATGTTGGAAAGGTACAAAGATGCTTCCAGAATTCTAGCCTGTGATTCATGAGTTGGGGGCCTTGAGAGCCATCAGGGTCTCAGGTCTTTTACCCAAATCCCCTCCTTCCTTATTTCTACATTTGGTTGTTTAATGGTTTGCATTCCTAAACAAGGAGTATGACAGCTTTATTGGTACGTAGGGAAAAGGGATTCTACATCTTTTTAAAAGGCAACCCTTCTCTCTGCATCATTAGATTAAATATTTGTTTAAAACATGCTTAAATCTTGAAATTATCCTGTTTATTTTTTTAACCTTTAAAAATTTCATCATCACTGTATGCAGCTATTCATCCTGAAAGTAGAGTGATGGGGACATCAGTTTTCATACGGTCTGTGACACAGAACCAGAAATGGGACTATGTCATGTCCAGATCTGTCCGTCATGGAGGAATGACCTTAGACTTCCTGATCAATTCTGACAAGTCACTGACAGTTTGCAGGGGAAGCATATATGTGACAAAGGACAAGCAGAGGCTACATGTGTCAGCAAGACCCCTCTGATTCCGACTAGAAGGAGTCAAGCTGCTGACAACTCTGGTATTTGGAGGCCATTGGTTTTCTTTTTGAATATGACTTCAGAAAATCACCGGTGGTCACTCTTCCAGACACGCAGTTTTTCTGCTGATTTGAGTCAATGGCTAAATGGCAGGTCACACTGGTTTAAATGCTAACATGTTCATGGTCTTTTTGCCAGTTTGCATATGAATTTGCACACATTTATTGACATAATTCTGCATCTTGAGTGATAAGAGGTAATTTGGTATTATTTATAAAAACCACAACTGAATTGAAGTGTTTTAAAATCATGTTTAGCATAAAAATGGGCAGTTCTGGCTCAAGCTTGAGGCTTAGAATGTCAATGTCTGTCCCTTGCACAGATGGAACAGAGGCCACATGGTATAGTGGTTAAGAGCTTAGATACTGAAGCCAGACCTCAAGGGTTTGAGTCGTGGATCCACTTAAGAGTTGGGCTTGGTCAAGCACATTAACTAATATTTCTGGGAGTCAATGTCCTTATCTGTAAAACGGGGATAACTAGAGCTCCTCCCTGCTCAGGTTGTGAGGATTATGTGGCTTACTACCTGTGAAGCTGTTAGAACAGGGTCTGCTGTAAGATAGACGCCATGTAAGTTCAATTGGTGTAAAATTATTTTGCTGAATTTTTATATATCCAATATGTAGTTTCTATGAGATGGCGTAATGTAAAAAGAGAGGGTGCGTGAGTTTATAATTTTGATCAAATTTGGAAAAAAATTGAGCCATTATTCCTTGAAAATGCTTTTGTCTGCTTCTCTCTCTCCTCTCCTTTTGGAATTCCAATTAGTTGCATTGCTTAGAGTGCTTTATACTGTCCTACAGGTCAATACAACTCTTTTGTTTCTTTTGTTTTTTATATCTTTCTTATCTTCCTGTTGGATAGTTTCTGTTGCTATTTCCTCAAGTTGACTGATCTTTTCTTCTACAGTATCTAATATAATCTGCTGTTGATCTCATCCACTGTAGTTTCATTTCAGATATTTTGTTTTTCATCTCTAAAATTTCCGTTTTTTAAATCTCCCATTTCTTTTTAAGTTCCTGTTTTATTTGACGTTCTTGAACAAATAGAGCACGTTTAACATCCTTGTCTGCTAATTTTATTCTCTTTCTCTCATGTTTTTTGTGGCAGCTTTTATTGATTGACTTTTTTCTGTATTTTCCTACTTCTTTGTATGCCTAATAGCTCTTTTGTGTGCTGGACATTGAGGATTTTTTTAGGGTGTTTTATTTATTTTAATAGTGTTGGACTTTGTTCTGGCATGCCGTTAAGCTTCTTGGTATCAGTGTGATTAATTTGAAACTTGCTTTTAAACTTTGTAAGTTTGGGTCCTAAAAAGATCATTTGACAAGTCTCATACGACACACTGACAACTTTTGTTTGATGGTGCTACTTGTTCATTAATTTATTAATCAGCTCTCTGTTTTATCCATTCATGCAGCTAATATTTTATGGGATTTCTCTGTTATGGTTAAGATGAATAAGAATCCTCAAGGAGCTTATCGTTCAGGAGAGAAGATCAATGTAGACATAAAATGTTATCAGGCGGTGATATATGCAAAATGCTATAGAATCTTCTGGTGTCTTACTTTTGCCATGTGTACACATGGATGTTCAGCCAAAGTGTACCCTTGTACTGAACTTTCTTTTTCTCTATGATTATTCTCTCTTGGCCTCACGATGTTTAAGAAAATTTCAGTATTATAAAAATATATATTTATATATGTGTGTAAAAATATATACATATGTATGTATCATTAGGAGGAAAAAATTTATCTACTTTTATAACAGTTCAAGCATTTGTTCAGCAAATTTATCTTGATTGGCTATGATGTGCCAGTCCAAAGCTGGAGCTACAATCATGAACAAAACAGAGTCCTTTCAAAAGGCAAATTCAAAATGCACGATCAAGGGGTGATAATATATACCATATTATAAAATTCTGACTCTGTATTTATCACCCTGCTTTTAAAGTGACATGATGATTCTAGCATTGAGTTAATGGTAGAAAATTGCCCTTGGACAGGCCAGCTTGTTCCCTGTTCTGAGCTCCAGATTATAAGTGCTACTGAAAATGGCTAGTTCCAGAGAAGTGTTTTTAAAAAGGGTTGCTGAGATATCTATATTTTTGTCTGTGAGAATGCTGTTATTGTAGCTACAAATTGGATTCCTTTTTTTAGAGTTCCAGGGTATGAATTTCCAGAAGATTCTTGATTGCAAAAGAACAGCCTGGCTAGGAGCTACTACTACAAATGTTACTATTGCTGCTGCTGTGATTTCCTGAAATATCAACACCTGCTGGGGCTCTGCTAGGTGTTCTGTGAAGCTCTTTATATCTTTTCCTAATCCTAGGATGTATGGAATAATAAAGTGAGGGTGGCCATAAAATCATTTTTTGAAGTATTTATGAAAATGAGACATAGTCACCAAGACAGAAATAATTTTCAATCTGCGTTATTGAAAGTGCTGTAATAAGCCTATTAGCACATGCGTATTGTAAATTGCAGTTAGCATTGTTGGTTTGATGACTGAGTAGGTGGCTTTCTGAGCAAGGCTTATCTGGAAGATGCACATCAAATTCTACGTTATTGTCTAGAAGGAAGGCATAGTATAGGAATATTGGGAATTTAAAATAACCCTCACAAGAGCATCTTCTAGCATCTCTGCCTTACTGAACAGCAAATGCCCCACTTAGCTAGTTTTCGCAAGAACTGACTAAAAGTTGAGTGGGAGGCAAGAGTAGAATGGTCAGTGGAGAGTCCTTTTCGCAGACCTTGGCTTCCTTCTCGAAGGCAGGGGCTCCTTTCAGAGAGTGACAGATGACAAGAGCCACGCTGGGCAGACAGCCTTCCCTGACGCCTCACCTCTTTGTGGTGTCACCATGTGCCCCTTCCCAGAGAGCAGAGGGGATGCGCTGGCCTGCAGCGACTGGTCCCAGAGTGCTGGGGCTGCGGATCCAGAGAGACGCCAGCAGGCTTCCGGTGCAGCTAGGCGATCGTTTCCACTCAGCTGTGATGTGTGGGTCCCGGTGATTCTGCTGTTCAAGAAGTTGTAGCAGATCTATGCCTCTGTGCTGAGAGGACAGAAAATATTACCAATATTACTGGGGCTAAAGTTTCCTAGCACTTCTAGCTTTGTTTTCAGGTGGATTAAACTTGCAAAGATTTGAAAAATGAAACTTTTGCTCCACCCCTTCCTCCAGCCCCATCTCTCCCCTCCCCCTTCTAAACATATCAAAGGGGAGTGAGCAATCTGCAGGGTTCTTATTTCTAGATGTGCTGTTTGTTATGCTGGTAGAGAAGGTATTTTTAAGTTGGAAAAGATATGTGTAGTTTCATTCTTTAAGCTCTTGCAGATTTCCTATTTTAAACTGCTACAAAGTAGGTATTTCCTTTTAAAATTAGGTTGCTTGAATATTTTATATAATTTTTAAATATTAAGCTTAATTTGAAGATAAGGTATTTTACCTGTTTTTATAAGGTGCTTTGTGCCTACATATTATATATAATTATATAAATATCTTACAAATAAATATATAAAAATATATATTACATATAGTATCTATGTTTTGCAAGCTACTTTGTATTTATATAGTCATCTGTAACTAAACCAATGACTGATCCATTCATGAAATTTATTGAGTTCCTACTGTGTGTCAGGTACTGTGGGCCTACAGTGATATATGAAGCGAGTCTCTGAATCTGAATATGTAAGTGTCCTAACTGAGGGCAGAGTGCAAGCAGAATTCAGGGAAAAGCAAGATTGTTTCCAGCTAAGCTTAGAGGAATTGGGAACGTAAGAACAGTTTAAGAGAGAAAGTGCTGAGCACAGTGCCTGGCATATAGGAGCTGCTTAAACAGAATTTTCTCCGTGAATGAATAACGAACGAAGAACTGAAAGAGAAGTGGCCTTTGACCTTGAAAAATGGGTAGGTTGGGCTTGAAACAATGCCAGTGCAAAGGCGACCATGTGAGCAAAGAAAGAGAGAAGAAAATCAAGGCAAGGTGAGGGAATGGTGAGCGGTTCTGTCCGACTGGACTTGGGGGATGAGTGATTACGTTTTCAAAGTAGGTTCGAGCCAGGTCGTGGGACCTCAGACTCCACTTCAAAGAATCTCGATTTTGTCTGTACTAGGGGAGCCACTGAAAGTTTCAGAGGGGAGCATGGCCTGCAGATCTGTGCTTCAGAAAGACTTAGCTGGCGACACTGGTAGGTGAGGAGGGGATGAAGAGATCCCAGAGTCACAGGGGCTGGTTCTGAGCCTAATGCAAGCGGTGAGATTGAATCCGCTGTGACTGTCTACTGCTTGGACAGCAAACACCCTCAGAAGAATGATCTGAGCCCCATTGTTTGTTGTTATCCGATAGCGCGGGGTTTGATCCAGCCTACAGAAAAATGTCATCCAAGCACTGCGACCTGACATGAGCAGTCATGAAATCAGACTCAAATAAGTTAGCCCCCAGTGGTGAAACGTGAGTCGAGATAGCTCATGGGAAATAAAAATCAACATAGTGAAACTAACTCAGAATTGACTCCTTTGCTATCCATTGTGCTTAATTTTGGACGCTCTTAAGTGCTCTGCGGAGAGTACTTTCTAAGTTGATATTTTCTTTTTTCTTCTTTGAGAAGGCCACACGTTGTTTATACCATTTGTCCTTTTTCTTGTGCTGGTGACACAAATTATGGTTTCATCCAGATTAACCCTAAGGTATCTCACTTTTTTTTTTTTTTTTTTTCTTCTTTCCCTCTTGTGTCTCCCTCCCTCCCACCCTCCCTATCCCACCCCTCTCATGGTCACAAAGCACAGAGGTGATCTCCCTGTGCTATGCGGCAGCTTCC
>NC_041228.1:70409672-70425653 GCF_002837175.3 Physeter macrocephalus
CCGGCGGGTGAGCAGACAAGCCTCCCGGGCTGGTGAGTGCCGGTCGGCACCGATCCTCTGTGCGGGAATCTCTCCGCTTTGCCCTCCGCACCCCGCTGCTGCGCTCTCCTCCGAGGCTCCGGAGCTTCCCCCCTCCGCCACCCACAGTCTCCGCCCGCGAAGGGGCTTCTAGGGTGTGGACACCTTTCCTCCTTCACGGCTCCCTCCCACTCAGGTATCTCACTTTTAATACCCTTGAAAATTGCTTCATTCTTTGTAAAAGACACAGTGAAAATAAGGAACGTGGAAAACAGTCCACGGGTTTATGAACAGCCTTATAAGTTCCAGAACTCTAGTTTCTTAATAATTTTCACTGGTCCACTAATCATTTACATACATTCTGAGTAGTAATGAAGGTATTACTTGAATGTATATGTATATTCAATTCTGCAGTGACGCACATGCACACACACACACACTCTCACACCATAGCTTTAGAGTTTTTGGGGGGAGCAGAGAGAAGTCCATGTATAATACCCCTTTCTTCTCCCTGCACCCACTTATCTTCAGAAACAGCTAATAAACAGGACATGAGATATTCAGATGGAAATCAAAATATCAAATTTATTGTTGATCAAGCTGGTTGGAAAATGTGGCTTGACATTTGCAGGTAAAAGGGTTTGCATAACAGTCTACTTCTGGCTCTTCCAACATGTGGAAGTGATGGGCCACCTAAGGAAATCATGATGTCCTCAGAGCACACACACCTTGCCGGGAGGATTGCTGTCTCCATTGGTCTGGAGCTGATAGGGAAGAAGAAGAGAATCTCCCACTGCTTCTGCTCTTTCAAGATGAGCTCCACCTACTAAAGTAACACAGACCAGTGCAGGTCAGATCATTGTCACCACAGTTAGACACGTTAGCATTCCTTCTGGGAAGGGGGAGGCAAAGGAGGATGGGAGTACAAAGTAGAGCACGAGAGCGATTGTTATCTAGGGGCAACCCCTCCACCTAGCTACACAAAAGCAGTGCAAAATCAATGGAAGGGACTTTCCCCTAACACACACACACACACACACACACACACACACACACACACACACACATACACACACACATTCACAAATATCTTCAGGCTTTATTTGAAGGAAAAACTTATGTAAATATTTTTGACTCTGATTATGTGTTCTGTGATTTTAATGACTAATACCTTTAGTGTTGAATACTTACTAGATCAGAATGCATATATTATACACACATATACATTCAAGAATGTGGAATACATTTAAGCCATATTTTTAAAATAATGAACTTTTGTTTTTAAAAAATATTTATTTATTTATTTATTGTTTATTTATTTTGGCTGCACCGGGTCTTAGTTGCCGCACAAGGGATCTTTAGTTGCGGCATGCGTGCTGGATCTAGTTCCCAACCAGGGGTTGAACCAGGGCCCCCTGTGTTGGGAGCACAGAGTCTTACCCAGTGGACCACCAGGGAAGTCCCATGAATTTTGAATAAAACATTAATTCAGAAGAGTAACTGTAAGTTAAACTTTAAAAGTCATCATTAAAGTATTGAACATAAAATGTATGGTATTGTTTCAGAAACCATAGTTGAGCCCGTGATGATCAATGTGGTGGAGGTATCATATTTCAGTAACCACAAAATACTTTAGCTCTTCTAAACTTTGTTTACACATTTCGCTCTTAATTCTGCTTTTATTATCTATTCTGGGAGCTTTTCATGTGTCTTTTAATTTTATTATTTGGCATCTCTCCAGTCACCTGCCAGAAACTCTTCAGTATTGGGCATCAAATGGTTAAATGGGAGGGTATCACACAGAACGTAAAGCAACAAGCTGAAAGGTCCAGGCTGCCTTGTAATCCTGATATCGACATTATACCTTTAAAAAGTGTTGTATTCATGCCTTTCTGTGTTTTTTTATGGGAGACTTCTTTCCTTAAAGATTTCATGTACACAGCACGGGGAGATCAGCTCGGTGCTCTGTGACCACCTAGAGGGGTGGGATAGGGAGGGTGGGAGGGAGGGGACATGGGGATATATGTATACGTATAGCTGATTCAGTTTGTTATACAGCAGAAACTAACACAACAATGTAAAGCAATTATCTCCAATAAAGATGTTAAAAAAAATTTCATGTGCAACAAAATAGTGACAAATAAGTTTTTGCAAAGTGCCAAAGAAAAGTTAGTGGGATATCAGCTCATCATGAGAATGGGGTAAGGGTGACTTGTCGACAAGTAGGGTGAACTGGTAGCAGCAACCGGGGCAAATGAGAGAACAGAAGATGATATCATAGAACCTTCAGGCTCAGTAAATTTAAGAGAGTTAAGCTAAGATTTCATTCAGATCTTTTGTAATCCTAAGTGAAATATGTAAAGTTTATGCTCAAGACTCAAGGTTTAGTTGAGGTAAGATTTGTACTCTGCTGTCCAACATCTGTTGACTGAACCACGCGTATATGGATATTGCCAAAGAAACGACAGCCCACCTGGCAGGATTAGAATTATGTCATCAGCACTTCTGAGGGTAGCTCCCCTCTACCTTCCTTCCTCCTCTCCCTGCCCATCGTACACTCAGAGTTTATCTCCCTCTTTCCAGCTATACTTTGATAGTGAATTATAAAAAAATAGCCACATCCAGTTTCCTGTATATATTTACCAATGAAAACTTCTTCAGAAGTCCAGAGTCTGTCATGGGTCAGAGTAGAGAGAATTTTGCAATTGATTTTGGATTTTAAGCCTTTAGAAAAACAATTAGAGTCCAAGAAAAATGGAAAAAAAAAAACTAAGTTAATAAAATGTTCATGTTTTGGTGAAATTGTTTACTAGTATAACGGGAATAACTGACTCTCCAGTAGAGCACTGCATATCAGTGATTGGAGAGACTTTTGGTTTCCAATGACAGATGAATTCCATTCCCAGTGATGAGCTTTTGGTTGCAAGTCATGTCTGCAGTAGAATCTATTAAGATTTTAAACAGCTTTACTAGTCCGATTGGGTTGGTGAGGTCTCTGTTCACTCAAAAGAGAGGAAGAGGTTACTCTTCAGTCCCAAATATACCCCCTTGGTTTATACCTTTGCCTAGAAAAAAACTTTCACCTGGAGATGACATCAGAAAGCTGATTGACTATTCAATTATCAGGGGAATGTGGACTTGAATCAGACAAATATGTTAAAATAGATAATAGACTCTGGAATTTGGGAAATAATGTTGGATATTCACTTTGTTGGCCCCTAGGGACCCTCAAAACTAAATGAAAATGAACTCCATTAAGGATGAAAGCATTACCTTAGTAGAACTCTGAGGCTTTCATTTTCTCTCTTGAAGGCTTGTTTGGTACACACATATGTTGAGTAGCATATGCATTTTGAGTTATTCAGGTGTAGATTCTAAATGCATACCAATGCGTTCTTGTTTAAAGCTGAATCATTCAGCGTTTCTAATACAAACTCTGATTCTGTGAGCCACTCGATGGCATTAAATAAATTGCTCAACTTTGCTTTTGATAGTGATCTAAATACCTTTTTTTAAGAAGACATTTTTCTGATAATAGTCTTTGCTCTCATGTCTAGGGGACTTCCTATGTGTCAATGAGGCATTACTATTACTGCACTACTTTAGAAATGCGATTCAAAGAGGTGAACCACTTGTAATGTGAATAGCTAAGACAGGTGCAATCCAGGTCTTCCTTGAAAGCCTGTTCTTAGTGGTGGTGTTGGAAAGCCTCTCTATCAAGTAGCATCATTTCTTATTGGGGTTATTTTAATATTTTTAATACAGGATGAAATGGACCTGATTAAATCCAGTTGATGAGAGTACTAGAGCAGTTATTTAGGACAAGAACTTATTTCCATTGCTCTGAAGCAACCAGGATTTCTTACTGCAACTTGTTTATCAGAAACCAAATAAGGGAAGGAAGCTTTCATAATTGCTAAACTTTTGACAACTATTTCCATTCCATTAAAATGAGGATCCTGATGACCAAAGTTAGAAACATCAGAAGTTACATACTTAAATTACTAATAATTTAGTATGTTAGTCTATGGGAAATATATGGGAAGTTAATGTCTGAGAAGAAGGAATGTTTTAGAATAACTATCTTCCTAGCTTAATAGTATGAAAGAGCCCCGAAATTAAAAATTTTCCCTTATATTCATTATTAGCACATTGTACTCAGAGTCTCGTACTCAATTTTACCATGAACTCTAACTTCAGCTTTGCCTTTGCACTGTAAAAATTTCCTTGAGGGTCAAGTTTACAGCTGTATAAGGTATTCTTTTGTTTCAAAGACAATTCTACTGAATATATCTTCTGAGAAAATGTTATCATAAGCTTGAAATCTGCTAGCATCTGATTAGAGGAGTTCTTAATACTGTTTTCGTTTTCCAGCAAAGTATTTTCAAGTAGATATTTAATAAAAAATAGTTCTTATATAACTAAAAAAAAAAATTAAGGCTGATTTTAGACCTCCTCAGTTATAATAACCCATTGGAGTTCAGAAGGCTTATATATATATACCACAGTGTTAAATACTCCAAGTATCAAAGTGCCACATCCCTGAATTTTATTGTTCTCGCTGAGTCACTGTATTATCTTGATATTTTCTAGCATTTTCAGTACACTTATTAAAACAGTTTTAGTGACTCTAAAGGAATGTAATTGGAAAAGAAAGATGGCCTGGACTGGATGAAATTCTTAATTAATCTTTCACTGTTAAATTGTTCAAAATTAATCAAGTATATTGCCTATAAGAAGGCAACTACACTTTATATACCTCAATATTATCATCACCAAGTCATATATTAAAAGTTAATTTCTGATTTAAAAGTGTACTTTAACTGCAAAACCATCAATCCTAAATAATTCCATTACCAAAAAAAAATCTTATAACACCAAAGAACGTGACAGAGTACTTTGTGCTTAACATTTTGAAGGGTTTTTTGGTGTGAGCTTTGCAACATGACATTAGGATGTCTGTTTTTATAAAATAACTAACCTGCGAGAATACCGTTCATTCACTCATTGATTCATTGATTCATTCACTTATTCCACATGTATTCATTGAAAAAAGTTAGATTTCAGGCATTGAGAATAATGATTGTGAAATGCAATAGCAATTTTCTGGTGTATAAGGAGGCAATAAACAACTTGAGTTCTAATCATATTTGTGGATAAATATCCTTGGGGCTATTTGAGAAAATTATGAAACGGTGGTCTCCCTCCTCCCCAACTTGTTTTGAATTATACAGATTATACTCTCCACTGGTTCTCAATATTTTTTACCACCCTAACACACCAGAGTGACATGACACACCCCACCAGACACACTTGGCCCCTAGGGCAGTGCTTCTCAGCTGGAGAGAGAAAGTCACTTGTCCCTTTGCCGGAGCTGGAGATGAGTGAGTCCCTTGGCTCTCTGCCCTGTTCCTAGGCTGAGAATCACCAGTAAACGAGATCTTGCTTAATTATGGAGCAGGCCACAGAGATAAATGCCTCAATACATCCAGTGAAAGGTCCATATGCTCGTAATACAGTCAGTAGAACTACATAACTTCAGTTGATTTTTTTCCCCCATTAAATCAACTAGTTGTTTGATTCAATCAATTAACTAGATTTTTGTGTGTTACACAGACATACCCTATATAACAACATAGAGTAAATACATTATTTGGTTGGACATTTTGTTAAGATATGATTGTAAGCAGGACCATTCTAAGATAAACGTGTAACAGATGTTGCTCAAAGCCAGATTAGCATGAAATGCTCTGTTTAACTGAATGCAGAGTCAAGAGTCGAGTCTAAGATGCTTTGATGCTGGAGGACTCTTGATCTTACCAAAGGTGTCAACAGCTGCCACCTGGCTGGCAGAGGCTATAAGGAGATATTTCAAAGACATTAAAGTGTAAAAAAATGTGCTGTTGTTCTTAAAATCAGTGAAATAGGATACTAGCTTTTCTTGAAAGTTTTGTCTGTGTTCTGATAGATACTGTATTCTTATACCTACTTGGAAAGCACATATAATGCTACACATCAAGAAAGACTTAAGTTACTCAGGTAAGGCGTATCATATGAATCAAATGGGCAACCCACTGCAATGATTAAGATCTATCTGTGGAACTTAAAGGCATTATTCATCTACTGGATATGCCTTTTGATAGGATATCCTGAAATACCTAGTTTGATTAAATGCCTTGAAATTGGGTAGAATCTTTTCTGTTTTGAGCTAGTCATACAATCAAGTGGGATGATGCATGAGTAGAATGGACAGTTACTTAATGTCTTTTTATTTCTTCACCTTAAGGATTATCTCAGCCTTGCCTCCTCTTCAAATAGACATGCTTCCCTGAGAGTTAATCTATCATATCCCTAACAACTTAGTATCAGTTAGCTTTTCTGATTGCTTTCTCTCCTGTCTGGGAATTGGAAAGAAAAATGCAGAAAACAGAAGGACGCACTAAAGAAAAACTTGAGCTGTCTCTCTGCTTTGCCCAATCTCCTATCAAGATTTCATTTATCAACTACAGTATCAATTTTAGAAAACCACTTTGAAAAACCAGCAAACCGAAAGTTAACAAATGAAGATGGGGGTCCTTCCAAAGTTAAAATCACGCTTGTGATTTAAAATGTGACACTGGACGATCAGTTAAAATGCTTCTTTAAAAAGGCAGACTATTACATTAATTATTAGTTTAATCCCTCCCTAAAATTTCCAAAATATGCACTCTTGCTGTTAAGATCTGAGGACTAAATGAAAACAGTCAGGTGTGCCAATGCATTTTCTCAATATTCATGTATTTCCTTCCTTTTCTGAATGACAGAGCTGGTTGACCAACAGCTGTTTCTGTTATGTAGTTTGAGCTACACTGCTTTCTCTTCTTCACTCTATGGACTGTGAGGGTTTCTAATGCTTCATCCTTGAGACAAGGGTCTCATCCTGATGGCCTAGCCATTACTTAGGGTTTTCCTGGTTTCTTTTGTATGGTCTTAAATGTGATTTAGAGGTGTCATCAAATTTCATTTGCATTAAAGGGGCAAAATAAATAAGCACGCAAGAGTCAGACAGCTTTATACGAGTAGCAGAGCATCATGGTGGGGGAGATTTTTCCACGCTTGTTATCTTGTTAAATCAAGATAATTTGTCTTAAAAACTAGATGATTCTTTTTCTCCTATTGGTTAGGGGTATCTTTTATTTTGCTCAAAAATAAATTTTAACCTTGTATTTTGGAACAGAATAGAAACATTGGATAAGGTAGCGTTTTGCTGAATAAGATAGAAGTACTGAAAGAAATGGAAGACAAAGCCCCAACCCTTTCATAAGCCCGCTTCAGCCCGTTTCCAACATGGTGCCATTGACAGGGTTTGGCACCCATAAATTTACAGCTTATTCCAGCCTCTTCATAAATTGACTAAATTTTTTGAAAGAAAAAATATATATAGGTGTATAAAGTACCCAGTTACAGGTTGTGTTCTATTTAGCCCTTGATTAAAACGTATTGCTTCTCGGTATCTTTTAGCTATGAAAATTATAATATGGAACAGAGGTTAGAATGAAATTATCATGGCTAGAAGGCATTTACTCAGTGGTGGCAGCCACATAAACCTGGGGCCTGAGAATGATGATAATACATTAGGTTCTGCATGCCCGATATTATTGCCGTACATTATGTATGTTTCATTTATACTATTTCGCACACACCGGCAACGCTGACAGATAGGTAATTACTCTCTGCGCCAATGAACAGTTATCAGCACCACCGCTGTTTATTGCTGAAATGAAGTGCGTTTGTCAGTCAAGGTCACTTGTTTGTGTGTCCTCTTTAATAGTTCCTTCACAGTTGTTGAACTTTGCACGCAGTTCTTATTGCAGGGTTCCTGGAGGTTGCTTTACTACATAATGCGTTTCTCAGGTTATCGAAGTCACTTGTATGTATCACTTTAATTGATAAACAACTAAGTTGCAGGAAGCAGAAGTGAAGATGTGAAAGAACATATTTTGCTAGTCAGCTGATCCCACGAGGTATTCAGTAATGAATGACCGATCTCAGGCAGATGTCTTCAGTACACACTCCCTTAGCCAGCCTGAGCTGGTGAAATTTCATTTTCTAATGTTAACCTTAATTTCAGCCGCTGATGGATACTGACACAATTTCATAACTACTATTGACTTAACATTTGTACCCTCTAGAAGAATTTTTCTTTGTTCATTTCTTGTGCGGTGCAGAGGTGATTTTCATGCTTAGTATACTTATAGAACGGGCTAAATCCATTTGGTTTGACTTTGAAGCAGTAATGTATATTTTTTAGATATGTGCCATTAAGCCTCTCCTTCCCATAAAAAAAATGTTATCAGTCTAATGCTGGTTATCGTCATTGTGTTAAAGCACCGGTCTTGTTCCAAAATGAACATCGCACGGTGCATTTTTGAGAGTAAAAATAAATTCAGTGCCATTGTGTCTATTCTGTGCAGCCTGTAATTTCATCTGCTGTAAAATAAAGAAAACGGTTGATCTTTTTATTTTTGTGTTTGTTAGCTAGCGCTTTATTAGAAGCTGGGATAACCTCTAGGATATAATAATTTATCCAGTCAAGATAACTGGAGCTATTTCCTTAAGCCTGTGATCAGCCTGAGTTTGTGTGTGGGGAGATTTATACTGCCGTTGCTTATTACCGAAGAAACAGTTAAAAAGGATTTATGGGGGTGCACATTATATGTGTGTCTGGAATTTTTGTGTATTTAACTTCTCTCCTTGCCCATCACTGTTTTTCCTCTGTTAACATCATTGTCAAATTGAGAGAATACCTGTACCTACCATTAAGTGCAAATTTTATTCCGGCAGTTAAGCAGAATCACATTCATTCATTAAACCAAATGATGCTTTTATTTGAAAAACTGTATCAGCACATGGTAAGATCATACCCTGTTTACCAGGGACTTTAGTTCTCTGGCAGCGCACAAGTTTACTATTTCATTATTAAGGGATTAAACTATGATAAAAAGGTGCCTGGTGACCGTGAATGTTTTAGTTAATTTGATTATACCCATAAAAAAAGAATTTAATTCCACAGCAGCCACCGGGTCTTTTGCCTGACAGGGGAGTCGCAACACATTTCGGGCCGATCTTGCCCTGGGAGGGACTGATGTTGCCATTTGGGCGAGGCCAGGAGAGGGAGAAGAGCAATTCGGTTCACTTGTGAACCCAGGTGAACACCGTGCCTCTAAGTTTTCAAACCTCTTCCTTTTCTTAGTTCTTAGTTACCAGAGTGTTACAAAGAAAGGGTTTTGATCTCATGTAGCTAGCATAGCATTAATTACCCTGACACTAATTAAACTGCATCAAACAAATACCACCGTGTTCCTCAGGGGGACAACAGAAGGCAGTTTAAAATAATTACTGGAGCTTCACGCATGTGTGAAGTTTTTATTACTCTTAGGACACAAGCAAAAGAGATTGGATATCATTAAAATAGCCACCTTTTCATGATTGCAGCAACCACCAAAAAAGTGACGAGAATTTCCTCAGAGCATATTGATGTCTAAATAGTAGTGGCTTCCATCCTTGGGAATGGTAACTTTTCCTTAAGAATTGCAAGCCTGCAAAAGCAGGAACAGGTGTTCCGGTTCACATTCTGGTATGATTATGTATTAGCTTATGTTTGTCAGACTATTTCATTAACCACCCACTGCTATCACATATACATATACTTTGTTCTTTCTGAACCATGAAATGAAATGCATATATCTTCACTAATGCTTGCTATCAATGTAAATGAGAAAAAGAGGCTTATTACCAATCACGACTGCTGTGAAGCCCACACCTCTGTACACTTACAGGTAATAAACATCTTTCCGTAAGTAGGACCCAAGATATATTGAGTTCTGCCTCTAATAAGAAATGGGGATCTTGTCCTACTTCTGTATTAATGGATGATACTTCCCGTATGTATTTAGACAGAATGCAACGGGCCCATGTTGAAGAGAGCGTCTTCTCTCCAAAGTGGAGGTGGTCATTATTTTTGAGCTCTTTCGTCATTCTGGAGGTAAGCAGACCTCTCTGGTCACAGATAATGGATTTTTTTTCTGCCACTGGATAAGTGTACCAAATCGGTAGCCACTACTGTTAGGATTGTAGATGGTCTCTGGAAGAGTAGCTATGAGAAAGCACTGGTGTGAAACTGTTAAATCCTAGCTAAAGGGAAAGGTGGATGGAGCAGTATAAGTGATCGACCGGATCGCGGACAGTTATGGTGACTGTGGAAGTTGCACGTCTGATTCCTCTTTCAGGTGCGTGTGTGTGTGCACACCTATGTCCCTGCACATGTGTGATGCATGTGTGTGTGGTGGATCAGGTGTATTTTCCCTCCTGTCTGCTCTGTATATGCACACACTGCGTAGTCCATGGCCCTGCTTCACAAGGTCGCTTCTCCTGTTTATTTCAGTGACACGTAAGCAGGGGGAATCAAGTTGCCTGGGTTCCAGCACCAGGTGCCAGCCTTCCTTCCTGAAAGGTGTTGGGAATTAAAACGAGAGAGTGGTCATTTCCAGGTTTATGCAACTCATACTTCATTCGGTGAATGACGCTTTGAATGTGATTATGGAGTGGTTCTGCATATGCAGTACTGCATATTATAAGCTATTTATTTTTTTTTACTTCCTTCTGAAAGCAATAATTTAAGGGAATTATGCATTAGGAGGGTTTTGCAGTGGTTTTTAAAAAATTAATATCATGCCAGATATTTTAGGAAACCTGTTTAGGAGAGTAACACTGAATTCGTGTTTGAAAATTGTCACACTAAGCAAAACATGGATCAGAACTGATGGTAGAAGAATAAAATTTAATCCAGTTGTAGAAATTTGATGGGTCCAAAAAAATGCAAAAAATATACTTTTGTTCCTTTATGGCCAGATGGTTTGTCCTATTTTAAGCCGATAGTATCTTCATACATCTCTCTTGAATGTCATTGGTTTTAACTGGCAGACAGTGTCTACTATTAGAATTTTCCATATTCCTGGATGATCTAAAGTATATTTTTGGAACATTTGGATGATCATACTGTACACCAGGAACATTTTTTCATTACACTTAGCTCATACTCAAAAAGTGTTTATATAATTAAAAAAAAAAAACCTCTAAAAATGAACAGTTCTTTTGACATGATGTTGACAGAAGTCACTTTGATGTAGTTTAGAGTCATGAATTTTCTATCTGTTCCATTTTTCCTGGGGCTCCATCAACTCAGACATCCTGATCTGTCATTTTGCAACTCTTTGTGAAGGCCTTGACAGATAGAGGTTTTGACAAGTGCTGGACACCAGCAGCAATGCAGAATAAGCAGTGTATATTTCTCCAGGTAAAGTGACAAAATGTCTAAAAGCGTCAGAAGAACTGTGTGGTCTTCAGTCATATCTAATATTACAAAGCAAGGCTCTCTTTACTTTGTGTGTTTTAGCATTGTATGGTGGCTAAGATTTAAAATTCTGTCAGAAGCTAAGATTACAGATCCTTTGTTTTATTTAGGAGTGTTTACAATAATGAGAACACTGGGGTCACTAGAAACATCCTTTAAATTCCGACTGAGTGACTGATGGGAATTAACACATAATGTGATTGGAGTCTTTAAAACTGTAACATGCCATTAGATATTCCTCGCAGTACTGATTTGAGAAATTCTGCTTGATTAAAAAATACTTTCTCCTCTTTCTTGAGAGTTAATGGTTTGATATAAGAGAACTTCCACTGGGGCACTAATTAGACCTGTGGGCCAGGCCACTAACTCTTCAGATGTCAGTGTCTGTCTTAGTTCGATCTCCCATTAACGACTAAGGGATAAATGTAAACATTGGCCCGCCGATTGAATACGCTGTTCTTTTCATATAATTATTTTGCGTCTGTATTCACTCAAGAAACAGCTGTTGAAAGCTGAGTGGGATGCAAAATGGCACAGCCTGAAGATGGACTTGTTCATGCAGCCATCTCCTTTTTGATGTGATACCTACTGGCAGGGTGGTGTGGTGACTTCAACTTCTTTGACAGCCATCAGTGCTACTGACCAGTGGTTTCAGGTTTTCCAGTGAAGGGAAAGGGTAGGGAAGGATTCCATAGTTGACTTTTTTCCCCCTGCTGCTGGAGCTAAAGCTTCTGCCAACAACCATCTAAATCAACACCATGCCCATGTGCTCTGCAGACCGAAGTTCACCCCAACATCTGGCCTCATTGTCTGCTTCTTTCAGGTTTGTCACTGGGCAGCATCTGTTTATGGAGTCTGTCTCAACCTCTCTTTGATCTCTCTGACAGTAAAAAGAAGCTTCTATCACCCATAATGCGTTAGAATTAAAAAAAAAAAAATTCCAAAGCATGGCACGTTGGAAAACTGGTGGGCTTTTATGTGTCTTCAGCTCTTCTTATTTTTTGAGCTGGGCATTCTGTTTGACCCAGAGACATGGAGCGAGGTGATTCTACTCTTGATTTCCAAAATATTGTCACCATCGATAAGTGTAATATGGGAAGACATCTAGTCTAAGCCGGCACCGTCTTGTCCCTCTCGGTCAGCCTTTAAAGAATGAAAAGTGAATCGTGCAAACTGTTTTTGTTTTTGTGTGTGTTTGTTTCGTATTAACGCTGAAGAATCAGTGTTGATAACTGTTGTCTGCTCTTCTGACGTTTCTACCCATGGTTAAGAGCTCATGCATTTTTCATCCACCAGCTTGGGATGTAGGGGACAGTTGGGGGATGCTGCATAATCGTTGGATAAATACCGCTAATTGTGGTCCACGTTCGCCCATCTGAAGAGTGAAGCCCCAAACTGAATGTCCTCCCCCGGCTGCTGGTGGTTCGATCGCACGCATGCTGTTTACAAAGGGCTGTTCTTTTCATATAATTATTTTGCGTCTGTATTCACTCAAGAAACAGCTGTTGAAAGCTGAGTGGGATGCAAAATGGCACAGCCTGAAGATGGACTTGTTCATGCAGCCATCTCCTTTTTGATGTGATACCTACTGGCAGGGTGGTGTGGTGACTTCAACTTCTTTGACAGCCATCAGTGCTACTGACCAGTGGTTTCAGGTTTTCCAGTGAAGGGAAAGGGTAGGGAAGGATTCCATAGTTGACTTTTTTCCCCCTGCTGCTGGAGCTAAAGCTTCTGCCAACAACCATCTAAATCAACACCATGCCCATGTGCTCTGCAGACCGAAGTTCACCCCAACATCTGGCCTCACTGTCTGCTTCTTTCAGGTTTGTCACTGGGCAGCATCTGTTTATGGAGTCTGTCTCAACCTTTCTTTGATCTCTCTGACAGTAAAAAGAAGCTTCTATCACCCATAATGCGTTAGAATTAAAAAAAAAAAAATTCCAAAGCATGGCACGTTGGAAAACTGGTGGGCTTTTATGTGTCTTCAGCTCTTCTTATTTTTTGAGCTGGGCATTCTGTTTGACCCAGAGACATGGAGCGAGGTGATTCTACTCTTGATTTCCAAAATATTGTCACCATCGATAAGTGTAATATGTGAAGACATCTAGTCTAAGCCGGCACCGTCTTGTCCCTCTCGGTCAGCCTTTAAAGAATGAAAAGTGAATCGTGCAAACTGTTTTTGTTTTTGTGTGTGTTTGTTTCGTATTAACTCTGAAGAATCAGTGTTGATAACTGTTGTCTGCTCTTCTGACGTTTCTACCCATGGTTAAGAGCTCATGCATTTTTCATCTACCAGCTTGGGATGTAGGGGACAGTTGGGGGATGCTGCATAATCGTTGGATAAGTACCGCTAATTGTGGTCCACGTTCGCCCATCTGAAGAGTGAAGCCCCAAACTGAATGTCCTCCCCCGGCTGCTGGTGGTTCGATCGCACGCATGCTGTTTACAAAGGCAGTGAAACATCTCCATCCTCCTCTTTCAGTCTTTCAACCCTTCACCCTTCAGGGGCACTCTGATGATCTCCAGTCTGGAGTTCAAATTCAGCAAACACGTAAGGATGCCCGACACCCTGTGCCCGACTCCATGCTACGAGCTGGACGTACAGAAGTGGATTAGACAGACACACTCCCCTGGTCTCTCAGAGCTTACAACCTGGATTGATAAGGGGGCTTAGAAATGTTCATGTCAAGAAAAAACTCAAGGACTCAAAATGTGTTTGGCCTTCCCCAAGAATTGGCAACTCATTACTCTTTTTGTATGTGAATATAATTATGATAGTTCACAGCTATGATTATAATAAGATTTTAATTGAGTCCAAATCAAATGCCAAAACTCTCAGGAGGAAGTTATAGTGCATTCTCCAGCACCTAGCACAGCTGCTCCATACATGTTTGTGGAGAGAATTTGTGAATTTCTTCTATTTTTATTTATTTCCTAAAAGGATTGTTGATTTCCTCCTGTTTTTCTTCATCTTCCAGGAAACTATAGCCATAGATAAAATCTTTTCTTTTTTCTGTGATTTAACTTTGACTAACTAAAACAAGAATTTGTTTTTATAGCATTTGCCAAAATTTTCAAAGTACTTTTACTAATTTGGCATCATTTCTTCTTCCCAAAATCCCAGAAATTTATAGGAAACTCAGAGTTTAACTCTTAAGTCCATAGTAATGAAGAGATCATTTGGACCAGGAATCTGCATATATTACTGTTATTATTAATTACTTATGTTTCATTTTCATTCCATCAAAGAAATTCCCTAGGAGTTTGTTCTGTCAGTTAGAAAATGCTTCTAAAAATGCTTAAATAATCGATAAAATGTAAAAAACTGTCAGTGATATGTCCAAAGGAAAGAGAGACTGTCATGTGAGAATCAGTCTGCATACATTATAGTCACAAGTCTGTGCAAAGACGCAAACTTAAAGGAAGGATGCTGGTAAAACTAGGATTATTTCTCCTCAGTCATATGTGGTCCGAAAAGATAGAGAGAGTCGTGGTACCCAGATTCCAGCTCGCTCTTCTGCTTCACTAGTTCAGTGACCCAAGAGCAAGTCGTTTGAGCTCTCTGGTTCCCAGGTTTTTATAGTTCACCTATAAAACAAAGTCTTAGGATTAGATGGCAAAAATAATCATTTATATCCAAGTTCTTACTTTGCAGTTTATAGCATTTCCAAATATATTATCTCCCTTAATCAGAACTTTCAATTCTAGTATTTTAGGAATCTGTAATTTCACCTTAAAGGGTACATGTTTGTTATGTAAAATAAAGCCTTCATTGAAGACATCAGATTATCATGATTCTGCTGAATGACCTGATATCTGTTTTTGGAAATAATCTGTCTGTGGAAATTCAATCACCTAAATACTAAGCGCTGATATTGGTAAAGAATAATCATGGGGCTTCCCTGGTGGCGCAGTGGTTGAGAGTCCGCCTGCCGATGCAGGGGACACGGGTTCGTGCCCCGGTGCGGGAAGATCCGAGAGACTGTCATGTGAGAATCAGTCTGCATACATTATAGTCACAAGTCTGTGCAAAGACGCAAACTTAAAGGAAGGATGCTGGTAAAACTAGGATTATTTCTCCTCAGTCATATGTGGTCCGAAAAGATAGAGAGAGTCGTGGTACCCAGATTCCAGCTCGCTCTTCTGCTTCACTAGTTCAGTGACCCAAGAGCAAGTCGTTTGAGCTCTCTGGTTCCCAGGTTTTTATAGTTCACCTATAAAACAAAGTCTTAGGATTAGATGGCAAAAATAATCATTTATATCCAAGTTCTTACTTTGCAGTTTATAGCATTTCCAAATATATTATCTCCCTTAATCAGAACTTTCAATTCTAGTATTTTAGGAATCTGTAATTTCACCTTAAAGGGTACATGTTTGTTATGTAAAATAAAGCCTTCATTGAAGACATCAGATTATCATGATTCTGCTGAATGACCTGATACCTGCTTTGGAAATAATCTGTCTGTGGAAATTCAATCACCTAAATACTAAGCGCTGGTATTGGTAAAGAATAATCATGGGGCTTCCCTGGTGGCGCAGTGGTTGAGAGTCCGCCTGCCGATGCAGGGGAC
>NC_041228.1:70425666-70431357 GCF_002837175.3 Physeter macrocephalus
GGGAAGATCCCACATGCCGCGGAGCGGCTGGGCCCGTGAGCCATGGCCGCTGAGCCTGTGCGTCCGGAGCCTGTGCTCCGCAACGGGAGAGGCCACAAAGAATAATTATGGCTTTATTAATAAATTTCATAGTGAGTCTTCTTTATGCTGAACATTTAACATTATAAATTCAGAAGGATGAATTCATGTCTAATCAATTATAAGAATGATAAGCTAAATATAGCATTTACCATATACACTTAATAATTTAAGAATAAAATCTGCATTTTACATTTTCTTAGATTTATATATAACTACCTCATTTGAAGTACTTCCAAAAGAAATTGTACAAAAAATTATATTCTTTTGAAAACATACAGGTTTACAAAAGATAAACCTTTTTTGTCAGCAAACCTGTGTGTTTACGTATATTACTTTGGCCACTAGAGGGAGTCCGCATTGTCACGAATGCCCAAGAAACCCATGAGAACAGGAAACCCAGGCTGTATTAGAGGGTTGATAATACATCCATTGTCTACCCAGAAATCGTATGCATGCAAAATGTCATACAAAATAATAAAAATACAAAATAATCGGACTCAGTTTCATCAGGTCCATTATTTTACAGCCCCCCAACGGAATTTTTCCTATTTTATTTTGCTCTTTAAAAGAAAGCACAACTTTCAAAGGTGATAACTTAAAATGCTTCCTTCAGATAGCAGAGATTTAGAATCTGAAGGACCATGAAGGATTCAAGAACATATATTAGTGATAACGTGATCGCTTGTTTTCTTAAGTCCATTATAGTGCGGGTGAGAGAAGTCCTATGGAAGTGAGAACCTTCTCTTTCCCCCTCAGGCCCTCCCCACAGCGGCAGCAGCTGTGCTGGCATTTTTCATGCTGACCTACTGATACCCATCACCCGTAACCTGCGGGGACTTCCTTGGAGGGTGAGAGGGTAATTGTGTCTCATGTCCGGTCAGTCCTCAGCCCCTCTTCTGAGACCACCGAACACGTGGCTGCGTGTGTGTATTTTCGCTGAGCCGGTTTATAAATGAGGAACTGAGCTGAAACCACCTGCTTACTTCACCTCGGCTCCAGAAAGCAGAGGGAGGGCAGGGGCAGTGTTCCCTTCTCAGCGCGGCTGGTTTTAGTCAGCAGAGTTCCTATTTTTAAAATTTCAGGCTTCCAGCAGGGCCCTTTGGCTTTTGCTTACATATCCCACCTTACACGTTAGTGACCTTTGATTTGATTTATTCCCGGGTTATCCGTGTAGGCAGAAGGCAGAGGACCACAACACAAGGGGTAATTGACAATGCAGGTGGTTATCACAGATTATCTTTATATTTAACGTAAGTTACATTTAACTTCAGTTCTCATATTGAGATATAGGTATCTTTGATGTTGTAGGAAATCATTATATTCCTCTCAACTAAAACCTGACTCAGCAGGGCTGGCGGACTTGCCCGGCACCGTGCTTCTCAAACTGTCTGTGGCGGTGGACCCATTCTTTTATCCCTTTTCCAGTTGGTCGTGGATCAGTACTTCTGTAAAATACAATAAAAATAAATGACCAGAAAAGTGAAATAAAAAGCATTTGAAATACTACCTAATTTTTTATTATTATAGTCATCAGACATAAAACTACTCTGCTAAATTGCTGTGAGAGTTTCTAAACACTTCCCCTCATGTTCTGTGTCTCATTGTGGACCAGCACGGACAACAGTCTGTACATAGGCCTAGTGGCATCCTCGTATTTTTCACTGCATCTCCGTACCTTCCTGACGACCCAGTCAGAGAACAGGCGGCATTGCCTTTCAAACTAACGTACAACAGCAACTTAACAGAACTCACTTATTCACCCTTATCCAGAGCAAGGGAGGAGTTGGAAGATTTTGCTTCTGGGCTGAATATAGGGTTGGGATAAATAGAAAAGGAGCTGTATTAAAAATTAAAAAGCAGAGTTGATGGCAGTACCAGTTTAATGAAAATAAGGTTTCAAATGTTTGACCCTAAGCATATAATTAAAAGTTTGTTGCAGGTGATATTTTCTAATCAGCTCCTACTACAAAAGGTTCAAAATTAAATTATTTTTGTCTTTGAATTTGGGGCAGGAATGAAGCAATTAAAGGACGTCT
The DNA here is from genome assembly GCF_002837175.3 of Physeter macrocephalus. Classification (NCBI taxonomy): domain Eukaryota; kingdom Metazoa; phylum Chordata; class Mammalia; order Artiodactyla; family Physeteridae; genus Physeter; species Physeter macrocephalus. Next base: position 70,427,784 of record NC_041228.1, read on the forward strand.
TCATGTTCATGAAATATTCAATAGGGAAAGAATCTGGAGAGCTTAGTAAAATAATAGACTTGAACACAGTGCCTTATTTCTCTCTTTCTTTTTAGTTGCCCTTTTGAAAGAGGGCTGATGGTAATTTTGTCTCCCAAGCCTCAACGCATATTGAGGAGAGATTAACTAAATAAACACGCTGGACTGGGGAGCAAGAGACCCAGTTATCATCTTGTCACTATTTACTAGCCATCTGGCCTTAAGCAGGTCACTTTAGACCTCAGTTTTCTCTTCTTAAGATGGGAAGACTGTTACTCTCTGTCTTCCTCACAGGAGTCCTGGGAGGACCAGGTTAATTAGCTAGTGGGCTTAGGAGGCCATCAGGCATGTATGCACACACAAATGTGTGTGTGTGTACATATATGTGTGTATGTATGTATGTATATATGTATGTGTGTGTGGCATTATTCTTCATTTTTCTTAATCATTTATTTTCTTGAATTCTCTTGAAATATACATTCTAAGCTCATTGTTAACCCATTCCATGTATATTTTATGGTCCTTTCTCACCCCACTCCCAGTTCACCCATAACTTTAAGTGTATAATGATTTTTATTCTTGTTTGGGTTTTCTTTTTCTGTTTTGGGCTTTTAAAAAATTGAAGTATAGTTGCTGTACAACATTATATGTTACAGTTGTACAATTCTTGTTTTCAAAAGTAGATGAAAGTGTTATTTAAATGCCATCTCTGAGAATTATCCTCCTTGTTCAGTGGTGCTACCTAAGCATTGCTGTGGCCCTAAGCTTGAAGGGCTGGATAAAAGGGAACCCTGCCTCTGAAGGCTCAGGGCCAGCGCGCGCACACACACACACACACACACACACACACACATGCATGCAGGTGCACCCATGCCTGGGCCCTTGACACCCCCTCTAGCCACACCCTCAGATTTCTGCACGACAGTGCTTTATCGTCCTGGTTATGCTTCACAAATGGTCGTGATGGGGCTTCCTTTGGAGAACAGTGATTGCAAATGAGAAGAGAAGGTCATTGCCCTGAGAGCAAAGAAGCAGATGGTCTCAAGGCTGTGACACTGGCAGAACTTTGTCCCGATCCTCTTCTTCAATCCCAGGGGAGATGGGTCTGGACAATTTGAATCTAAATATGAAGTTCTGGAAATGCAAAAAATGGAAAAGCGCTTTTCACCCTAGTAAACTGGAAGGGTCTGCCTTAGCCCCTGGAGGGGTCATCTGTGGCTCGAGAACAGGTTAGGAGAATTAGGGACCCTCATTCATTTACTCATCGATCCATCCATTCACATATTTATTGAGCACCTGTCATGAACCAGCCCCCGTGCTTTGTGCTGCGTAGAGAGGCAGTGAAAAAATAGTCTGGGTCCCTGCTCGTGAAAATTACAGATAGTCACAACGCACAGAATGGCTTCAGCAGACTTCCTCCCCTCTCCTGCTCTCTTTGAAGGCGTGCACAGTGTGATAGTCCGAGAAAGTTGTAGAAAAGCAGCTTGCGTTTATTTTTACCTTTCCACAGCTATAGCTGTGATCCACTCAGTCCACTGGCATGAGCTTCTGTGCGCCTCGGAGACTTTCTTTGAGATGTCTCTGGCCACTTTCTGTTGCTGTTACAGACGACTGAGCTAGCGATGTTGAGGGAAGCAGCTGGAGGCCAGAGCGAGAACCTGGCTCCATTCCTCTGCTCAAGGGCCTCTTTCTCGCTGGAGCTGGACCCTGTCAGGGACACGAGTACTAGAATGTCACGCTGGTCTTACAAAGGCTGCTTCATGAGAATGGAATCGGGAACAATGGAAGGTGGATAGTCTTGGGGCTGTTTGGGGCAGGCACCAATTGTCAGTGTACTGAGTATTCATTTCCATGAGTCTGTCTCCTCAGTGCATCTGTGAACTTCTTTTCTAATAATGTTTTGCCCACAGAGGACACGTGGTTAATGCCGATTGGTTTCAGCACTTTGAGACAGAATCTAGATATCGGCAGTCTGCACCTTCCAGTATAAACACCTTTGTTAGAAAGTACAGCCCTGCGGGTATTCCCAGAAACTCTGTGATAAGCGTGGTCGGTACTGAGGAGTTGTGAGTGGTGTGGGCCCCCTGATCTAAGAGTTATGAAGCAGGAGGCATGCAACCGTGACTTATCTCCTCTACAGGTCGGAGAGGCTGGGCTGGGGGAGGAATCAGCACCTGTTCATCCTTGATGCTCTGATGAGCCCAGGGCTGCTGTGCTGGACACAGACTTGTTAGTTCCTCAGGCTAACAAGGTTGAGGTGGAAGGTACTTTCGGTGCCATTCCCATTTCCCTGAAGGTGTTCCTTTATACACCCAGGTTGTCTCAGGCACTTGGGAGACAGAGGTGAGCAGAAACTAGCCTATTGCATGTAGACTTGGAAAGGGCTTTGGGCGTCGTCCCCATCTCACCTCGGACCACCGGCATCCCCCCACCCCAGCTGCCATCACAACTATATGCTCGTACTGGTGCCCGTTTTTAACCTATGTTGGATGCATGTGCCAGTGGGTTTCCTGCTTTCCTGGTAGTCTGGAACCTTTGATGGTGGACAGGAGGAAAATAGGAGGAGTGAATATTCATTTGGCTTCTCTTCCCCTGTCCTTTATTTCAGAGCTTTAGGGAGAGCTGATATCTCATTTTCTGCTGTGGTCCCCAAGCCAACTTAACTCCTCTAAGCTCTGTTACCTAGTTAATGGTTGCTTTTGTGTGGATAAATGAGGAAATGTATACTTTTGGGTAAAGAATACAACTTTGAGAAATGTTTACATCAATTTAGGCTTTCGATGTTGCTATGAAGCTATGGATGTTTCTGTAGAATATTTAAATAATACCCAAGCTGTTTACATGACTCTTCTCACTATTGCGGTTAAGCTGCCTCCACCTCCACCCCTGAACAGCGTTTATCCCAGGAGTGGCTCCATCCCACAGCACTGAGCTGTTCATAAAGCCAGGAGGGAGGATGGCGTGGTGGGTTCCGTGCAAAGTGGCACATGTGCAGTCCCTTCATACTGTGAGTATTCAGTTCCATTTCTCACTGGAAGGCATAAAACGAATTGCTTATGTGCATGTTTAAACCACAAAAATGTCCTGGCAGAAAGAGGATGCCTGGGGATATTTCCTTCCACAACCCACAGTGGAATGAACAGGAAAAGTAGTTCCAGCTAAAGGAGAAGCATAAGCCTGCCGTGGACAATCTCTTCGATTTCCAAAATGTATTTTCCATATCCTTTTTTGAATACAACAAGTCTCAAATATTTCTCCAACCACAGCTCAACGTACATATGTTATTGAAAATCCTTCACATCTGGGAAAGAATAATTCTTTTTTTGGGGGGGGTGTCTTTAACCAGTATTTTCGAAGCAGAAAACGGGATTACAGATTACAAGGACCTTAGAATTTCTTGAGTTCACAGTAGGCTGTGAATAAGAGTGGCTGTCTATCCACCCCCTACCCCCAAATATACAGCATCTGGGTTACTTCATTACTTTTTTTTTTAACATCGTTATTGGAGTATAATTGCTTAACAATGGTGTGTTAGTTTCTGCTGTATAACACAGTG
>NC_041228.1:70432046-70443804 GCF_002837175.3 Physeter macrocephalus
TTGCAAATACTTTCTCCCATTCTGAGGGTTGCCTTTTGGTCTTGTTTATGGTATCTTTTTCTGTGCAAAAGCTTTTAAGTTTCATTAGGTCCCATTTGTTTATTTTTGTTTTTATTTCCATTTCTCTAGGAGATGGGTCAAAAAGGATCTTGCTGTGATTTATGTCATAGAGTGTTCTGCCTATGTTTTCCTCTAAGAGTTTGATAGTGTCTGGCCTTACATTTAGGTCTTTAACCCATTTTGAGTTTATTCTTGTGTGTGGTGTTAGGGAGTGTTCTAATTTCATACTTTTACATGTAGCTGTCCAGTTTTCCCAGCACCACTTATTGAAGATAAGTGTCTTTTCTCCACTGTATATTCTTGCCCTCTTTATCAAAACTAAGGTGACCATATGTGCGTGGGTTTATCTCTGGGCTTTCTGTCCTTTTCCACTGATCTATATTTCTGTTTTGGGGCCTCCAATCCAAGAACATGGTATATCTCTCCATCTATTTGTATCATCTTTAATTTCTTTCATCAGTGTCAGTTCATTACTTTTTAAATAGAACATTTTATCATAAAGATGGGAAACTTGATGGCCTCAAATAGTTGGTTTTATTTTCAAGAATATGTAGAGTTGGGCCATTCTTTTACAGTTAGAAAAAAAGGGTATTACATCACAGTATATTTCTTCTTATTTAGGAAGGGAATATATATTTAATGTCATAAGTACACAGCTAAAATGTATTTGAGGCATTTTCCAGAGTGGAGATACCACTTGAAACCCAGAATCAGATAATTTTTTTGCTGGACTATTAGCCAGTTTGGAGTTGTGTGTAATCAATAGAGACAATGGATAGTTCAACACGGACTGATTTAATTAATAAATAATAGTGCAGATAGGGGAAAGTACAATATTATGCTTTTTATGATTTGGGGGATACTAATGTCTCTGGATATGTCTGCAAGTGTCGGTATAGAAGACAAGTCCTTGTGGTTCCTGTCAAGAAAGTAGGGGCAACATGTGTGGGTGCGTTGTGAAGGAATTCAGTTACTAATATGTCTAAGAAAAGCCTAGAAATAAAATTGAATTTACCATTCACTTATGAGTATTTTGAATTTATATAAGTGTTTACTTCATTATTTCTTTAAATAACGAGGACCAGGAAGACGTTATAAATATAACTTATATTTTAAAGTTTGATGTTCATACATTATTATAAAGCATTTATCTCAAAAAAGTATGTAATATATTTGGAAACAAATAAGAATACTTTTAAAGGTAAAAGCATTTGCACAGCTATTTTATAAAACCAAGTTAATACTAGGAAAGACATGAAAGGCTGTTTAAACTTAATGACAAACATCTCAAAATCTATTTTTAACTCAACAGCTTTTTAGCACCCAGTGCCTAGAAAACCAGAACCCCAGAAACTTGCACTTCAGCAAAAGTTGGACTCCTGAGAGCTTCCTGGGAGTTGTGCGTTTTATTGTAAAAGGAAGTGTAAACTCGTCATAGGTCATAGGTGTGTCTTTTTCATTCAGTGTATCCTCAGCATCCAGCGTTATGTCTGACATGTAGTCTATATGTAATCAATATTTATCGCTAAGTAAATGGGTGAATTTAAAAAAAAAAAAAGGAAGGGAGGAAGGAAAGAAAGGTCCTAGAAAATCTTCACAAAAAGCTAGTTTTCAATGCTTTTTACATATTAATTGTAGCCATGATAGCCCCCATCTCTAAAGCTTTGCTTGGGGAGGTGCCAGAGGAGGGTCAGGGAGTGCTCTTGCAGGAGCTGCCATGACACTGTCACAGGTACCGTGATCCAGCTTGAATCTGGGGTTTTATGTGCAGGCATCTATGTTATCACCATGGCTGTCACTGAGCCGGGAAATGAGTTTTATGCTGATGATAGGAGCTGAGAGCATAGGAACAACTGAGTATAATTATTTGGTACTAAATGCACTTGTCTGTGTTGTGATATAGGATGAGGGAACTCTGCAAACCCAAGAGATGGCTGGGAAGGGCAGCGTGCCCTGCAGGATTTCCTGTCTCTGTCCCCTGTGCTAGCACCTTTAGTGAGCTCATACTGAAGAGAATCTTACAGGCAACCTAGGGTAAATCCACTGGAATGCAAGAGAGAGATTTTTATCTAGGGAAAAGACCTGCAATGAGCAGAGTGTGGCTTTTATTATTTATTACTCCTTCCACAGTGTTGAAAGCAGGTGGAGCTGTTTTCCCAGCTATACAGAGTGAAAATATACACATGAAAAATACTTGAAGAAACTTTGAATTATCCAAGGACTAATTTTTTTAAGAAAAATTTACATTTGTTGAGTATCTGTTATGTGCCACATACCTTTAGATGCTATCAAATTTTGTTGGGCGGTGTTTATTTTTTTTTTAATTGAGATATAATTTACACACTGTAACATTCACCTTTTAAAAGTGTACAGTTTTCGCTATATTCACAAGGCTGTGCAACCGTCACCACTACCTGATTCTGGAACATTTTCATTACCTCCAAAAAATAGCTTGTTAGCGATTGCCCATTCTTCTCTCCCCTCATCGCTAGGTAATCACTAATCTATTTTCTGTCTCTACGGATTTGCCTATTCTGGAAATTTTGCATCGTACAGTACCTGGCCTTTTGTGTCTGGCTTCTTTCACTTAGCATAATGTTTCCAAGGTCCATCCGTATCTTGACATATAACTGTACTTCATTCCTTTTTATGGCTGAATAATATTCCATTGTGTGGATATACCATATATGTTTATCCATTCATCAGTTGATAGACATTTGGATTCCACTTTTTGGTGATTATGAATAATGCTGATATGACCATTTGTCTGCAAGTTTTTGTGTGGATATATGTTTTTGTTTCCCGTGGTGGTACCTAGGAGTGGAACTGCTGGGTCATATGATAACTCTGTGTTTAACTTTTTGAGCACCTGCCAGGCTATTTCCCACAGTGGTTGTACATTTTACAGCCATTTTAGTTAAGTGTGAGGTGGTATCTCATTGTGGTTTCGATTTGCATTTCTCTAATGACCAGTGATGTTGAGCATCTTTTCATGTGCTTATTTTCCTGTGTGAATATCTTTTTTAGAGAAATGTCTGGGAAGTAGAGTTGTTTGGTATTATTATGCATTTCTGAATTATTCAGGAGACAAAAATTAAGGCAGACTTTAATTCAAACCATCACCAAACATTTATTAAGCACCTTCTATGTACCTGCTGGTAACTGCTTGGGAAGATGGCATTCATAGATACTTTTGGGTGAGATCGTCTCTGAACTTGGAAGAAGTTTTTGAATGCTGATTATGACCTTATGTATTTTAAAAAATAAATCTCTTTATCTTGTCTGAATTCTGTAATAAATTACATCTTAGCATTACTTCTACTGCTTCGAGACTCTATTAAATTATTTATGTAAAGCCTTACAACATGTTTATTATGTACCAGGCATTTTGGTAAGCCCTTTAAAACTGTGAATTCATTTAATTCTCATTACAATCAATAGTAGATATTACCATCATCCCCATTTTACAGATGAGGAAGCTGAAGCAAAAGGAGATTGCAAGTAACTTGCTCAGCCTCACACAGCAAGTGAGGCTGTATGGTTCTGGATGGTTTTTGGTTCTGTATGGTTTTTTAACGGCTTTAAACAATAGAAGTTTATTATTTCCTAAGATCCTATGAGATGACCGGCTCAACTGGGCAGTTCTGTTCCGGGTGACATTGACTGTTGCTGCAGTCAGCTGGGCTCACCTGGGCTTGAACATCCAAGATGGCTCACTCACACTGCTGAAACTTGGGTGGGAGTTGATCTGGAGCTGTCAGTTTGAGCACCTCAGACCTCCTTCATGTGGCGTCTTCACATCGCTTGGGCTCTCATAACATAGTAGCTTCCAAAAGGTTGCAAGTGGAAGCTGCCAGTACTCTTCAGGCTTGGACTTAGAAGTCCCAGAACAGCACTTGGGCTGCTTCCTATTGGTAAAGGCCCATCCAGACTTAAGGTGAGGACAAAGAAACTCCGCCTTTTGTGAGAAACAGCTCTCCCATACAGGGAGGAGAACAACACTGAGGGCCATCTCCTCAGACACGAAGGGATCTTTGTCTAGTTTTAAGAATTTTCCAGAAATATAGCAAAGGTATATAAACCAAGGGAAATTTGACCTTTGTTTTGTTTGGAATTTTATTCATTATATTTGAGTCACTAAGATAACACACCCACGTCAGTCTTTGTAGTTATCCTGTAACCAGGGGAGAGAGGCTGATGGTGGTGGAAGGAGTGTTTAAGTAAGGAGTCAGATGCAGCTTTTCTCAGTAGGTGATATTTAAACAGCAACAGGAATGAAGTGAACCACAGGGGTGTCTGAACGGGCAGCACTCCAGACTGAAGAACCTGCAGGTGCAAAGGCCCTGAGGTCGGATACTGTCTGTTCCGTTCCTCACTCCAACCACTGAGAGCCGGGTGGGGCGAGGGGACTTATATCTGAAACAAGCTCATGCCTCACTGATTTCTCCTGAAACACTCTTCTCTTCCTGCTTCCTTATTCAGCTCCTACTTCATTGGCTACTTCTTCTCAGTCTCCTTTCCTACGTCTCCACCTCTGGGTACCTCTGAACGCTGGAACCCCTTGAGCTCGGTTTGAAGACCCTCCTCTTCTCTCCTCGTGCCCCAGCTTGGGGTCTTTACCCAGCTCCATGGTAACCATGGATACCACCTGCACCCTGAAAACACCTAAGCTTCAATCTCCAGACTGGGCCTCTCCCCCTGAACTCCAGACTCCTAACCCTACTGCCCATTTAACATCTCCAGTCAGAGGGCTGATAGCATCTTAAACTTAACCTATCCGAACGCACTCACCTCTTCTACCCAAAATGAATTTGGGGTTTTTTGTGCAGGTGGGTGCCTTTTGCTTAGTCCTCCTACTTGGAAAGCGTCCACTTGTTCACTTCGGCCTGTAGGATGCCTGTTGGCTGCTTAGCCTCGCTTTCCAGAGGCTTCACAACCTGGCTTATCCCGCTTCTTCTCCAGCTTTGTCTTCCGCCATCCACACCCACAATCCCAGGCAGACTGGGCTCTGTTAACCTGGCACTGGTGAGCGACCTCTGCCATCCCCTCTGCCTGGCCTCTCATCTCTTCCCTCTCGCTCCCTAACGGAAGCTTACCCATCCTCAAATGCACAGCTCAGACGTTATGTTCTGTAAAAAGCTTTCCTCTGCTACTCCAGTAAGGACTCCACTGGGCTTTTCTCTTAGTATTTGTATTATTCAGGGCCCTCCAGAGAAACAGAACCAATAGACCAATAGAATATATACATATATATATTTATATAGAATATATAATATAATATTATGACATGTAATATGTTATAGGTAATATGTATAATATTCTATATTCTATATATTAATATAGATATAGGGGTGTGTGTGTGTGTGTGTGTGTGTGTGTACACACGTATCTGAGAGAAAGAACTTTTAAGGAATTTAAGACTCATGCGATTATGGAGCTGGCAAGTCTGAAATTTGCAGGGCTGTAAGAGTTGATGTCACAGCCTGAAGTCCAAAATCCATACAGCAGGCGATTAGGCAGGAAACCCAGGCAGAGTTTCCGTGTTGCAGTCTTGAGGCAGAATTGCTTCTTCCTCAGGAAATCAGTTTTGATATTAAAGCCTTCAACTGATTGGATGAGGCCCACCCACGTTATGGCAGGTAATCTGCTTTACTTAAAATCAGCTTACTGTAAATGCTAATCGCATCCATGAATACCTTTACATCAACATCTAAACTAGTGTTTGGCCAAGCAACTGGACACCGTAGCCCAGCCAAATTATCCATTATAATAAATTAATTACTTGCTCATGCTATGCTTCTACTTTGGCCACAACTCAGTGCTATACTTATACATTGGACCATCTATTCCAAACATGTATTAGTTATTCATTGTTGTATAATAAGTTCCCTCCCCCCCCCCAATTTATTCTCTCAGTTTCGAGGTTTGGGATCTGGGAGTGGCTTAGCCAGCTGGTTCTCGCTCAGGGTCTCTAGTGAGGTGGCAGTCACAATATTGACTGGGGCTGCAGCCATCTCAAGATTTGACTGAGGCTGAAAAATCTGCTCACATGACTGTTAGCAGACCTTAATTCCTCGCTGGCTGTTGGCTAGAGACCAAGCTGCTCAGCGTGCAGGCCTGTGCAACATGGCGGCTTGCTTCCCAGAACAAGTGGTCTGAAGAGAGAGGGAAAGAGAGAGAGAGAACCCAAAACAGCAACCGGTCTTTTATGACCCATTCTTGAACGTCAGATACGTTCGCTTCTCCCGTGTATTTGTCACACGAACCCATCCTAGTCTGGGAGTGTGTGGAGAGGACTACAGGAGGCTGTGAACACCGGGAGGGGCCGTTCACTGGGGGCATCTTGGAGGCCGGCTACCTCAGAAGGAGAACCTTGTCATTTCAGCTTCTTTCCCCTACCACCAGGTATGGTGTACGGTACGTACAAGACTTGCAATCAGTGGACGTTTGCGGAGTGAATAACTGACCAAATGAGGAATCAGGCCCAGAGAATATGAAGTCGTGCTGAAATTATGATTGCATTTCCCACTGGAAAATAATGTGCAGAAAAGAAGAGTAAGAGTTTCTTCCCCTAGATTATTGGAGGTGTTTCGTTGCTATTTTACCCTCTAATCATTTGGGTCCACAAATATTTTAAAAATCATATTTAAGGGTAAGACTGACCCAATCACTTTGCTTTTCTCCAAACAATTAGTTTCCACTGAAAAAAAAAAATTGGGATTTTTTTTTTTTTTTTTTTGGTGGGGTGGATGTTGGGTGACCTCTGGGTCAACAAGGAAGGTAGTTTTGAAATGGAACCAGGTAGAGTGCACCTGGGTGGTATTGGTTACAGCCATACCGAGTCTAAATGGCTCAAGCACACTGGGCACTGAGATTCTTATGGAAAATGGGAATGGGAGGATGATTAAGAAAACCTTACTTTCTCACAAATATAACACAGCATTGTTAAATGTTGCTTCAACTGTTCATTTCAATTTTAAATGCTAGAGAAAAGTGAAAGCATGTAATGGTCAGTATCATCTGGGTCTTTTTACTGCCATATAATGTGCTTCATTGAAACCATATTTCCGGCTGAAGTATAAGAAATTTGTGTCACTGGCGACAGAGTTGCCACCTTTCTTTATTTTCTGTTTTTAATTTTCGAGGGGCCCGTACATTGGTTTATTGGGGATTCTTACAAATCGGAGAAACTTTTATTTTCTAAATGAAACAGTACCCCATTGCTACAGGATACATAAGTTTTGATTTCACATGTTTAATTTAAATAAAGTAGAAATCTGGGGACTTCCCTCCTCACGGACCTGAGTGTGGCAGTAATTGTCATGTTTCCCTCTGATGAGAAGTTGAGGGGCTAGTGTAGCTTATCAGTGGGAACAGCCAAAAGGAACATCTCAGGAAGGAAAGAGTGTATTGAAAAGGAACGCTTAACTGGTTAGACAAACTAAAATAAGCATGTACAACATTGGAGAGAAAAATGAAGGTGTGATGAAAGAAAAAGTGTAGTTTCCCACAGAATGGCTGGGAAAAGAAGATTTTTTTTTTTTTTTTTGCGGTAAGCGGGCCTCTCACTGTTGTGGCCTCTCCCGTTGCGGAGCACAGGCTCCGGACGCGCAGGCTCAGTGGCCATGGCTCACGGGCCCAGCCGCTCTGCTGCATGTGGGATCCTCCCGGACCGGGGCACGAACCCGCGTCCCCCGCATCGGCAGGCGGACTCTCAACCACTGCGCCACCAGGGAAGCCCAAGAGTTGATTTTCTTAATGCTCCATTAAGCATAAAAATAAAACCCTCTATACTTGAAAAAAAAAAAGTAAGGGGAAAAGGTTTTCCGTTCCCTTTAACAGAAAGGGAAATTAGAAAGCAAGAAAAAAGTTGAAAAACACGTGACAATTTCTATAAAAAAGAAGGAGCCATCTCTGCTAGAATTCACTGAATTGAGCCTTTTGCCCCAAATGTGTTTTTTTTAAGAATTGTATTTACCTGATAGCAACTGATTTGATTTTGAAATATAAAAATATTTTCAAAAGCAAGAAAATGTGTTTAAAGGTCGTTTCCATCTATCGACATAGCACAGACCATAGGAAAGGACTCTTGCTTAGTCTGTGGGTCTCAGGGAGCTGCCACCTGCAAAGGTCAAGGCTAATAGGTGTTTGCTCAAGGGTCTTCGTTTAACAAAGGGCTTGCTCATTGTTTCCTGACCATCAGCCCTAGTCACTGGCCAGTGAAGCCATGATGATAGAAATCCCTGTCTACTTCCACAAGATGTCAGTAAGGTCTATTGCAGAAGAGACTTCTTGATCAGCCCTTCCTCCTTCAAGCTGACTTTTGGATGAATGAATGAATGTGGGAAAAATGGGCATTCTAGTTGGACTATCTTAATGAAGTTGAATTTAAACAGGAAGGTTATGAAAGTTTTACAGGTCTATGAATCATCAATTCTACCTTTCCTGCCCCCTTGAAACTCAAAACACCCAAGACGGTCACAGATGTGCAACAAATACATTCTTAAGAGTCTCTTGCCCAGTTGCCATTAGCTGTCTTGCTTTTCAGAAATTGGCACCACGATCTCCTTGCATCTCTCTGTCTCTGACTCCTAGATAGATAAATGATAGATAGATAGATAGTCAGACAGACAGATACACACGCACACAATGGCCTTGCATATATGGCATTGCTGTTTAACAAAAGCAGTTTCCTTAAGTTCTATAAGAGTTCTGATTTCTGATTTCTTGGGATATGAAAAGCCTCTACAGACCTCATCACATATGGATAGGATCCCTTCTGAAACACTGCAGTCTTTGCACACAGACATGGCAGTCAGTGTATATTCTCTATCTCAAAGCTGTATTTTCCTCTTTATTTCTCTGTAGATGGTATAATCATCGCTAGCAGCAGTCATGTGACCACACACTGATGGTAGACATTGTTTTGCTCTGCGTATCACTGCATGTACTCCCACCTCTTGGCTTGTCCAGAGTATTCCAGAGGAAAACTCATCTTGGCTCAGTGTAGGTGAGATGCCCACCCTGCACACTCTGCCTCTCAACAAACAGGCATTGGAGCCTAACCCTGGGCTACATGTGTGGGAGGTTTTGTTCATAGTCTCAGACATGGAGTGATACAAAGGCAAAGTCAGGGTGGAATGAGCCATAAAGGCAGGACATGCAGATCAGAGCCTCTGTCCTAAGCATTTAGGCAGAGGGAGAATTTAGGCAGGAGACAAGAGCTTGGAATTAATGTGCCAAAGCAGAGCAAAAATATCTAGACAGGAGGGTAGAAACAGAATTAGCTAGAATTATGGCTTAGCCACAAGCAATCCTTCTGGGATTCCTTTAAACCTTGGGAGGGAACCATGAAAGGCACTAAAGGAGCTGATTCTGACACCACAATAACAGTCACAATAATAAGAGCAGCTAATATTATCAGATGCTTTCTGTGTGCCTGCATGCATGCTGACTGCTTTATAACAGTGATCTCATTTGGCAAGACCAGGTTTTTATATGGAGTTTATTTAAAAATGAAGACCCTATGATCCATTTCTACTTGAAGAAATCCAGGACTGTGGCTCCTTCTTATGCATTCCTTTCAGCATGTAACCTTTGGGAATATTTTGATGAATCCTTAATTTTCTGACATGCAATGATTTTAGATTAGATTTTTAATGTGATGGTGATAGAGCTTTTACGGCTTGTCCTCCTCAGTTGCTTGAGAACGTTCTGGTGAGCAGTTAGTTTTGTACTTGTCTGTAATTATCATTTCTCTGGCAGTTGGCTAATATCATCATCAGGAAATCATTGCTTTCTTTAGTCCTTAAAAATGTGCTGTTTACCTCCTTTCTATGAGTTTTTGGTAAGAAACTTTTAGTTCTTATTTAGCTGTTATTTAAATGTTACTGTTATCTCTATGACAAGTTATATTGCAGCATATTATTTTGAACAGTTCTAAAGGGTTTCCTTTCTTTCTTAGGGTTTTTGATTGTCCAGTGAGCAGGAGACTGCTTTGTTCCGAATATTAATGACCAGTTAGGGCAGGAAGCACCACTTTTTGTTTTGAATCTCTTTTGCCATGAGTGTGTATTTCTTTCCCTGCAACTCAAAATATTGTATGAGTATTAGGCTTCTAACCATCTTAATTCAAATTGTACACGTAAATATATTTTGTCTAGTGGGCTTTTCTGTTAACATTTCTGAGTTTTTGTTTTCACAGTATAGTGTGCTGCCTTTTACATTAGAACAAAAGCCCCCAAATGTCGGCTCATCAGCTGACAATACCAGTTTTGTCTCTTAATTAGAAAAGAGAATAAAGCTGTTTAGGGGTGTCAATAAAATGACAGATGCATCATTAGCAGACGGTGATGGTGGATCAGTTCTGTGCAAATACTTGGAATGGAATTAATAGGAATTTCTGCGAGCATATTTAAATCACAAGCTTGAGGGGGAGAAGGCAGTGTTTTAATGCAGTGAACCAGTAAAAGAAAACGGGAGTGAACGACCATTTAAGACTGAATTAAAAGTGCAAGAGAAATCAAGTTGCAATAGAGACTGTATTCCTGAGAAATTTATATATTATTTATAGATCACAAATGAGCCGTTGTGGATATTGTATGATTAATTCATTTAATAAATATTTATTGAGGGTCTACTACATGCCAGGTGGTAAATTTAATGAGAGTTTAAAGTCCAAACCCAATGTGACTGCCCCTTCTAATTAGGAGGACAAAATTGCAATCCAACCATAAATCTCTGAAGAGGTTCTTTGAAACCTCTTGCGTTGGATGGTCTCAAACTGTAAAATCCAGGTAACTCAGTGAGATTCAAGGGAGAATGCCATGTAGTCTGTATTTCCTGAATGGTTGGCAGGTGCATGTGGGTGTGTCACGCACAAGATACTATGTCATGTTATTCTGTGATCAGGAAGCACTTAACTCACGAGACTAAACACTGTACTTGTCAATTATTATATTCCCAGGGCTTAAAGTAGTGCCACCGAAAAGTAGGCACCAATAAATATTTACTAATGAATGGTTGAGCAAAGAATACATATAAAACTGAAGACAAACAATAGACTAATTGGACCATTTTAAGAAATATATGAATTATTACTAATGAATGGTTGAGCAAAGAATACATATAAAACTGAAGACAAACAGTAGACTAATTGGATACATTTTAAGAAATATATGAATTATTGTGGTAGAAGACCTTCATTTTATTTGAAATCTATTCATTTGCTTATTCGTTCTGTGGACACACAGAACATCAGAGCTGTTCCATGCACTGTGCTAGGACTGAGAGTTAAGAAATGAAACAGAGTCCCTGACCTCAAGGAGCCCCCAGTGTTTTTTTTCAATGCATTTCTTTTTTTTATTGGAGTAGAGTTGATTTACAATGTTGTGTTAGTTTCAGGTGTACAGCAAAGTGATTCAGTTATACAGACATATGTATGTATTTTTTTCAGATTCCTTTCCCTTATAAGTTATTATAAAATATTGAGTAGAGTTCCCTGTGCTATACAGTAGGTCCTTGCTGGTTACCTGTTTTATATATAGTAGTGTGTATCTGTTAATCCCAAACTCCTAATTTATCCCTTTCCCCTTTGATAACCATAAGTTTGTTTTCTATGCCTGTGGGTTTATTTCTGTTTTGTATATAAGTTCATTTGTATCATTTTTTTAAGATTCCACATATAAGCGATATCATA